>NC_057796.1:49506611-49523008 GCF_018294505.1 Triticum aestivum
TCCTCGGCCGCAGACAGCCGCCCTGTGAGACGATGTGAACGGCCAGGGAGAGGATGGCGGGGAAGCGTCGCCGGGCCAACTATTTTTCTCCTCTTGCTGTTGGGTTCGGTCGACGAAGACTCCACTGGCTCGCTCTGGCACGACACCCTCACAAACGGCACCCTGTAGATGCTCGATCCTTCAATCTCTGGTGGATGCTCCATCTGGGATCGATACTCCCACCACCGCTCCCTCACGATCGGATTCGGTGAATCTATTTGCTCCATGGCCCAGAGGAGCAGCTCTATGTACTCCTGCGCGGCTCTCTCCTGGAGTATCGCCGCCTTTTCGCTCTGTTGCAGATATTTGGCCATGGATGTCGCCGTCGCCGCTAGTTGGTCCTTGTTGTCAAACCAAGACTGTATCTCCAACATCCTAGCTAGCTTCACAGGGTTGCCGTCTGCGATCCTCACGTATCGGTTGTACTCCTCCATCGATCTACTTCTCAACAGCACCTTCACTCACCGGCGATGGTTTTTGAATGGAAGAGGAGAGGAGAAGCGCTGGTTTTGGTTTAGAACGGGAAAGGAGCGATGCTGGTTTTGGATTGGAACAGGAGAGGAGGGGCGGTGGTTTTGAAATGGAAGAGGAGAGGAGCGGCGCTGGATTTAGATTGGAACAGGAGAGGAGCGGCGGTGGTTTAAGAGGAGAAGAGCGGAAGAGCGGCGGTGGTCTTGGAAGTATTTTTTTTATTTTGCGTATTTTGGGTCAAAGTTTGACCACGTACTGTATTTGACAAGCAAAATGTGAATGCATGTCACCAAAAATTGTATCGCTTGGTTCGTATCTGAATGTACTTTCAAATTATATTACTTTTGCAACGTATAACATATATTTTATTTGTGAAAATCATGGTCAATTATGACCCAGAATAAAAGGGAGACTAGTTAATGTGGGGTCGCTTTCTTAATTGAAGGGTAAATTGATTTTGATTTTGATCCAGTCACAGCGCGCCGGCCCTCTCGTCCAATCCTAAATCGCTGCCGCACGCTCCTCTCCCTCTTCTCCATTGCAAAACCACCTCCTCTCCTCTCCATCATCTCCATTCCAAAACCACCGTCTCGCCTCTCCCTCTTCTCCATTGCAAAACCACCTCCTCTCTCCTCGGACGAGGATCCCCTGATGTAGCCCATCCTGCCATTGAGACACTGACACATGGGTCCCACCAAGCACGGGGCCCACCTGTCAGCGACCGAAAGGCAGGGGAACCTCTCCTCTCCATCATCTCCATTCCAAAACCACCGTCTCGCCTCTCCCTCTTCTCCATTTCAAAACCACCCCTCTCATCTCCATCATCTCCATTCCAAAACCACCGTCTCGCCTCTCCCTCTTCTCTATTGCAAGACCACCGTCTCTCCTCCCATCTTCCAAAGCTAGCACCGGACCACTCAGAAGGACATCTATGGAGGGGATGCAGCAGCGAATCAGGCAGATCGCCGGCGGCGACCAGGCAAAGTTAGCCAGGTTGAAGGAGATCCTTACTTGGTTTGACAATGAGTGGGAGATTTCGAGGACGGTGAGGGCCATGTGGCAATGTATGCGAAAGAGCGAGACGGCGGTGATGAGGGCGGCGATGTACTCCTCGGCGGCAGTCACGCCGCAGTCCTTCGAGTTCATCGAGTATCTCCTCTGGGCGATGGAGCAGACAGATTCGTCCGAGGCGAAAGTCAGGCGGAGGTGGTGGGCGTATATCGAAGGTCGAGCACCCAGAGGATAACGAATTGATTGAGTACGGTGTGCCGTTCGTGAGGGTGCAGAGCCAGCCGGAGCCACAGGAGTATTCATTCTCCCACCGCAAGAGGAGGCCGAATGGCGCGACGTCGCTTCCCCGCTATTCTCCACGGTTCCCTCGACGCTCGCCTCGTTTCAACGACGTCGGTAGGGTTTAAGGTAAGCTTCGCACTAACCTAATCTTCCATCTGCTCATGCTTACAATCAGTGTGACAACTAATAAAAATCATGCTTACAATCAGTCTCCGAGTACTACACCAATAACCCTAAAATAGCTCTGGACCTTTGGGTCAAAGTTGTGACACTGTGTACAAATAAAGAAAAATAGATTGGTGCTTCTTTCAGAAAAGAGTACACCCCTAGAAAACTGCCAATATAAGCTACTAGTTTTTTTAAAGTCTAAGCTACTAGTATTTGGTTAGAGGATATGCTGCCGAGAAAGATCCGTCCACAGTGAGTGCCACACATCCCATTGATGGTGGTGGATGCCAATGCTTAGATGGAGCAGGGTTGGTGTCGGTAATTTTTACTTGGCACCTCGCACTCTGCATATATGTCGGGTCCATCCGTACATTTCTGCTGTTCCACCAAAATGCAGCTGAATAACCCTGTTTGCACAGATAATGAAAAGGCATGATTACATTATAGTGGCACTAGTTGATGAAACATACACTAATAAACAGAAGAAAATATTACATCATACTGGAAATCGACCCAAGTCTCCCCGATACACCTTCTGCCAGTGATGAACATCAGTGTACAGCGGTAGTACAAGGAGGGGCCTTGAGACATTCAAATCTCTATTTTTGTGCAGATCAACTAAAATTAAGCACCCTAGTTTGCAGAAACGCATAACATTAACAATGGGACTAGTTGATGAAACATACATTAACAAAGAGAAGCACTTTCTTTATCTACATTGGAAATGAAATGATAGAGAGGACACTCGCTCTATTTTAACTGTATTATTACTTCATTTTATTAGTGACACTAGGGTCGAGCAGGTGGCAAACGAGGTGTACCGTGCGTCGCAAGGATGAAGGCCGGGGGTGCTTAGACTGGAATGCTGAAGCTGGCTCTTTCAGTCCCTATCTTCCCCCTGATGTTTCTGTGGTAGCATTTGGGTTGTAATCCAAACTTGGTCGAGCTGGTGCTGCGTCCCCCTACCTGCCTAGATTATGTGGCGAACTTGTCTCCTGCTAGTACTCAGTCCGTTCTAGTAGTAGTTGCATAACTGCCCGTTTACACTGAGATGTTGTCGGATAATGGTTCTCTATGGTTGGGTTTCTTTAATGAAACCGGAGGGAACCCCCTCTTTCGATATATATAAAAAACAGTGGCACTAGCGGTGCCAAAACATTGCCTCAAATTAATAGTGCCACTAGATTAAGGTGCAAAATAATAACATTACTGGTTTATCATGGTAGTGCCAAAACAGTAGCACAAGAGCAGGATCAACATGCAGGATCTTTGACAAACGGTCAGACCAAAAAGGAACATACCTCGTGATGGGAACCATATCTGCAGTCAACGCCATCGTAGAAGGGATGACACCAGTCACCAACATGGATGATTCAATTCATGGGACCTTTTGGTGCAGTTCACCTAAAATGAAGCAATGTCCCATGAGCTAGCAGCTTCTTCTTCTTTTTTTTAAGAAAAGGGCTCCAGCCCCGGTTCCATTTCCATCAGAAAACAAAACCCACAGAGCTTCTTCTTCATTAGTTGCAATAAAATTGAGCAACATCAAGATTGGTCGTGAAGCTCCTGGAGAGTAGGCGGACCAGGACAGTTGCATCTCTAACGAAAAGAAGCAACTTATCTTAATGGGAAATTTAGCATGACATGAAAAAAGTGCCATTGATTCATATTACTGGAGGCATTACATTGAAAATAACATTGGTTTAACGTGTCTTACTTTTAACAGTGCGACTGCTACATTTTACCAGTGGCATTACATAAGAGCGGCTCGGGGCAACAAACATCAGAAGAGGATATCTGGGTTGGTCCCATTTTTGTTCGGTATATAGCCACCTTATACTGTGTGAGGCTAGCAAATCTAGTGCTGGACTTACTCTGTTGACGTGTCCCCCAGTCCCCACTTTCTTTCCTTTTTCAACCAATAGATTGGGTTTATATTGAGTTGTACTGCGTTCCCTTTATTTCCCTATTAGACCTAGAGACCAGTTGGATAGCCAGTCTCTGCTACTTTTCGCCCCCATTATTTCCTCTTTCGACCAAGTCCTAGATTTAGGTAACAAATCTTCCCCCACCCCCACCCCCTTTCTTCCTTGTTTGAACCAAGTACTACTAGATTCCAGTGCATGAACTAGTTTTACCTCCTAACAGTAAAAAATTAGGTGGTTTTCGAACAGCCGATCGATCCTATCTACACGAGGGTGCCTGAGAAATAGTAAAAGATACAAATGCAGCGACGTCAGGAGCTCGGGAAGTAAAGCAAGGCCGGTTTCAAAGCAAGTTATACCTGAGGGTCGCCGGGATGTTGCTAGGTGGGCGGCGGGAGGCCGGATCTGCCCACACTACGGCAGCGAGGAAGAAGGGGCGGGAGGCCCTCCCTCGCCAGCGATGCTTGGGAGAGAACGGCAAGGCACACTGATCGGGACGCGCCGGCAGTGGGTAAGAGCCATCGCCGAGGACGACCGCGTGAACGTTGCACCTTCTCACCTTCCCTGGCGGAGAGGATCCGGCTAGATCTATGACCAGCGGTGAGTAGAGAGAGAGTGTGTGGCCACCGCTATCGTGTTTAGATCTGGAGAGGACGAGATAGTGTGAAGAGAGCAACACTAGCAAGCAAGCGCGGAGGCTCCTTCCTATATAGTGGAGTACTAGTTTTCTTTTGTCTACCGGCCGGAGCCGGCTTGTCGTCGGCAATGACTATCGAGAAGTCTTCATGCACGTGCCCCGGAGGCGCAGTTGTCGTCATTTTGATCTGAAGCACTGGATTATAACATATAACACAAAAAAATGCCACATGACAAGAAATCATAACCTAACTGCCCAAAGGAGACAAGATGAATCCCGACGGACAAACCAGACGAGGATCAAAGCTCAAATTAAAGATAAACTCATAGAAAAGGGGTCCATCGATAGATGTCCTCATTAAGATAGCCGGCTTGACCTAGAAGGCAGCCGAGTAGTCTTCGTGCATGTGCCCCCAATGACTAGCCCAAATTACTTGTCGCTGTTTAACCCTCGCAGTGATCCGAAGCACATGACACCTAATTTTGCGAGATGACAAGAAACCTTTTTTTAGATTTATCACCAGAACTACAGCCCTATACAACACAACCTGCACGATATGTAGACAATAGCCAATCCAGGTGTGTCTGCTGGAGTCTGGTCACATGCATGGATGAACTGATCTTCCGTGTCTTGCAGGGATCGTCCAGGTACCAACGTATGTACTTCTATTAACTCACCCGACTTGCGGGGCCGGGGAGTGTGCCTATGGTCGGTTCTCAATTGCGGTCCCACGTGTGTGTGCAAACGCAATATGACGCGCGTTCCATTCGTAGAGCGGCGTGCCAAACCGACCGGCCGTCTGGGGTGCGACGCGAACGCGACGGGCGTGCTGTATACTCCGTACATGTGTACCGCCATTTTCTGGAGGCTTTGCTCCATGGCGCAATCCATGGATAAAAAATTAGTATACTGTACTATTTAAAAGTCGAGGGCAGGGCTTTTCCCACGCGGTAGGCGGGGCAGTTCCGCTTAGTCGGTTCGATAGAGACGCGAGAAGATGAGGGAGTAGGCTGCTGCAAACGTTGGGCTGTGTGATTTGACAGTGAGTTACTGCTGGACAGGTGGGGCCCGGTGATTTGACTTGCCATTATCATTTTAACTGCGGCGCTACGACCGGCTTGAGTCTCCCGATTCCTGACCACCTCCATACAGGTGCCTCTCCAGATGCTCCACCATGTAGAGGCTGGCTCTTGCTTGAGAGCCCACTCCTCCACTTTTTCCTTGCCTCTTTCCCCCACATATGCAAAAATGCCATGTAAAGCGGGCTTATAGCCCACTATTGTATTTGATCCTACAGGTGCTAAGCCTACCACATAGGCATAAAGTCTGATGTGGCAAGTTAATTAAGAAGAGAGAGACTAGTTTGGTGACCCTAGGAAGAAACGGTGATAAGCGCGTGTACCTAGATGAAGCAAACTTAGCAACAAAAAACTAAGCACCTATGCATTGGGACTTGAGTTGCTAAGCCATTTAATGCCCATAGCACCTCATCTAAGCACCATTTCATTGGAAGAGGTCACTCCTTTGCAAATGCAATAAATACTTCGAAGAAAGAGATAGAGAGAAGTAAACAAAAAATACTCTTATAGCCAACCTTATAGCTAACCTTGTTGTATGAGTGACTAAGTGATGACTATGTATGACATGCCAACATCAGATAGCCTAACGAACCGTGTTAAATCTCCAAGGGCATGACCGCGCGAGCGAGGCGACTGTCGTGGTAGGCGCGACCATGATACGGGCTGCTGGCAGCCCTTGGATCTGAGATCGAACGGTCGCATGCTAAGTTGCTGAAAATTTGCAGAATAACCCTCCAGGATAGGATATTCACCCATAGGTCTAGAATCACGCCATGCAACCGTTCGATCTCAGATCCAAGGGCTCTCGGAAGCCCGTATCATGGGAGAACGGAAAGCTTCGTATCACCTGTAATGTTCCCGACGCTTGACATGACATCGAAAGCCATTTAATGGGGCGTCGAGTAGACATGACATCTAATTGGGCCCCCATAGTACTGTGCATGAATCCATTTATCCACCAGGCAAGCCACTACCCTGCCATTCGCACGCGCCCCCACTCGACATTTTTACAATCGATAAACCGCTCCTAGTCCTCCCGTCCTTTCACATTACGGCAGTTCCACTAATCCTAACCCTCCTCCCAAATCCATGGCGTCCCAAATCTCCATGATCGGCGGTGAGTACAAGGTTAGAACCATCACCGGCGATGAGTTCGACGTCATCTACACCCGTTCTTCCGCAACGGTGAAAGAATGCCTTGCTTGCTTCAAACGCATGTTCGAAAACTCAAATGATGAGTGGGTCGCTGGGCTAGATGTTGAGTACACCACAGTCCTGGGAAGCGAGAAGAAACTAAAGGAGGTAGAGAAGAAGAAGCCCGCCGTGATCCAGGTTTGCGTGCATGACTTATGCTTGGTCTACCACATATGCCATGCCGACGTTGAGTGCGAGGAATTTAAGAAGTTCCTCAAGGGCGGCCGACTCAAATTCGTTACTGTAGACTTTAGGAATGACAAGGAAATCCTAGGTCGGATAGGCCTCGTTGTAGGCGACCCCTTCGACCTCCAGAAGGAAGGGTTGGTGCCCTCCCTTGATCAGCCTTCAACGCTGACCCTGGCATGAGCCATGGTTCATCCTTCATACGGTGAACGGAAGAAACCTCCGCACACGTTTCATTGTGCATGGCAGTGGACTGTACTAGATATAGACCACATCTACTACGCTGTAATGAATGGCTACCTTTGTTTCAATATCTACAAGGGTTGGATGAAGAGCAAGAGCCAAGTGTGCGGTTCAAGCAAAGAAGTATCGCCCAAGAGGAAGAGGGACAAGGACGAAGTCGAGGACGTGGACGAGGACTCCGAGTAAGGTGGCCGTGTCGTTGCTCATGGTGGTTCTAATGCAGTGTCTACCAGATTAGTTGCTTAGTTTAATTGCTGGTATTCTTAGTTTTATTTGAGGGGTGTGTTGTGCTGAGCCCCCAGCAGAACTATGTTATGTTTCTTCTCGTTATATTTCGTACATTTCGTCTTTTAGTTGGTATAGTACTACCACTCATTTCTTGACATTATATACGTACAATATATATGGCCAACATCATATAGCCAGCAGTTTAGTTGTCAAAGAATTTCAGGGTGCTTAGTTTTGTCAAAGAATTCCAGGGTGCTTAGTTTTATTTGAGGGGTGTGTTGTGCTGGACACCATTAACTTATCATTGTGAGAATCGGCTTATTTTTGTCATGTAACATGGTCAACGGGTTTGACGTGAAAATAACAATGTCTAATGGCATTTCTAAGCAAACATCTAACTTAAGGATGGCATTTTTTAGATATCTAATTACATTTTTTAGCAGGCATCTCAGGGATCGATGGCATTTTTTGAGTAGTTGTAACTTCTAATGGCAAAACTGAGTAGTGATACACAACTAGTGGCATAAATAATAAGAACCCAAGAATTAAATAGGTATGCTAATTTCTTTATTTATTTATATCTTTATACCTTTGTGTGCGAAACAATATACGCTGCCTCCCCCCAGATTTTCTTTACAGAGGCAACATAGAACTATATGAGTGCCCTGTTAAATTTTGGAATTATTCTGGTTCATTTTGCCTTTTTTATACATTAATTGAGTTTCTGGTCATTTAACGTGCGTAATTCAAATTTGAACTACAAGCACATGCTCCCGTGCACCAAAGTTGACTGAAAAATCATATGTGTGTCCTCGGGTGAATTTCTAGGTCCCATGCAAGAAATGGGAATGAAATTCAAACATCTGGGCATCGTGGTTCGGCCGAGAACATTGAGAAGCTTGGTTTTAAAATTCTTGTGAATCCAAAACATGCCTGAGAATCATGAAACTTGGCATGGTGTCATGCCATGGTACTACCATGCTGTGGTAAAAAAATTGCAGAATAGGAACAAGTTTTGGTATAAGTTTCTTGCAAACCGGAGCTTCTCTCAAGAAGGCTCGTGGTTCTGAGAGGGAACATGTCACCTTTGTGTGCATAATTCAAATTTTAAATACAAGCACATGCTCCAGTGCACCAAAGCTGGTTGAAAAATCACATGTGTGTCCTCGGGTAAATTTCTAGGTCCCATGCCAGAAATGGGAATGAAATTCAAACGTCTAGGCGTCATGGCTCGGCTGGAAACATTGAGAAACTTGGTTTTTTAATTCCTGTAAATCCGAAACACGCATGAAAATCATGAAACTTGGCTTGGTGTCATGACATGGCACCAACATGTTGTGGTAATTTTGCTGTCCGATTTGCGAAGGCGCACACATTAACAATCAACAAAGTCATTTTGGAACAAGTGTTGTCACGTTACAATCGGAAACACAAGTATTATTGAAACCGTGGGCGTTCTATTTACCATTTACGTGCCGCCACGCGTACCCTTTTTTTATTAGCTAGGAGGCGCCGTGCAGGGTAGCTATTTGAGTACGGGAGGCGTGCGATCAGACCCCTGCGCGTGCTTATCGGGAGGAGAGCCCTTTGACCTCCATCTGCCGTCCACCTCTCTCCCAATGTCTCCATTAATGACGCCCGAGCCTCTGTTTAATGGCATGGCAACGTCTCACTCGACTGAGATTTAAGAGAGAAAAAAAATTTGAAAAGAAAATTTTGCACGGATCTTGATGTAAGATCGGACGGACCTATATAGCATCTACTGCGACTTATAGCAAGACAGATGAATATATATAAGGACGACGAGAGTGGATAATATTTGTCTTACATAATTCGGAAGATAATTAAAAAAGCCACATGCGGCTACGCCCGAAATACACAAGGGCAAAAGAAGAAGGAAGACACATACAATGATCTGGCTCGCTGATCTCTACTTTCTTTATGCGCTGCAGGTCGCGGAGACTAGTTCTCGCGGCGGGCGATGATCTCTTTCATCAGTTTCATGTCCTTAATACGCTGCTTGGCAGCATCCATGGATTCCTCCACCAGCCTGTTGCACTTGATGCGTAGCATGGCATTCTCGTCCATAAGTTTCTTGATGATGACGCCCGTCCTCTGCAACAAGGCAGCGGTCTCCTCCTCCTGCTTCGCCATTCCGGCGATCTTCGCCCTCAGCAGGTCGCGCTCGCCCCGGAGCTTCGCATTGCCCTCCCCTAGTTGTCGGATGACGCCGGTAGCCTCGTCCTGCATCCTCGCCCAGCCGGAGATCTGATCCATCTGGCTATGGACTATCGCATGCATGCGCCTGTAAGAGTCCTCGCCTGCCCGCGAGAAATTTTCCCAGGCCGCCACGGCACGGTGGGACCTCCCTACTGCTTTGGCGGCACGGCGAGACATCTCTGCTGCTTCCGCGGCGTGGCCGGACCAGTCTGCTACATCGACGGCGCGGCGGGACCTCTGTGCTGCTACTGCTGCGCAGCTGGACATGTCGGCTGCTTTCACGGAGAGGCGGGACATCTCTCGTGCTTCCTCTTCCATGCTCACCTCTCCCTGGTGGAAATCTCTCGACCCAGAACTCACGCTGGCTTTGGCTTGATTGACTTAATTGTTTTTTTTGTGGATGAGTAGTTGAGGAGGAATGTGCAGTCATCTTAGCATAGTAGTATTTATAACCGAGTACTACTAATACGCTCCTAAGTGGGAAACCGTTTAGGTTGTGATCAGTGTGAATAGGTTTGCAATTAAATATAGCATGGTAGTAGTAGTAATCTGGAATGTGACGAGACACGCTCAAAATTTATTGACGGTTCTAGTTTCGAAGTGCGGCACTATTCCCGGATGGCGTAACGTCGGGACGTTTTCTCGGCCGTGGTGTAGCATATGCCATGGTACTAGTTCTTTTTCTACTGCTGCGTACGTGCAAAAACTGGCACCGTCAGATACATATCTTACGCTTGGCATTCGACAGGAATAGCCTCGTGGCGAGCTATAGACTAGTCTTTTTTTCAGACGCATTACACCTATCTCTCGGGGCTTCTCGCACGCACCATCATTGCTCCCTAGGTCGATGCCACCCACATACAGTTGTACTCTGAGAAGAGGTGCACGCACGCACTGGTCCTCTCTCACACACGCATCTGTAGCTACGAATTGTAGTGTTCTCAACCATTCGATTGGCTCTATCATAGGTTTCACGTTGCTCCTTGGCCTTGAGATTGAGAAGTTTAAAACGCGGAGGCTAAGATGGAGGCGTGAGGTTTTGGTTAATGTGTGGGCTGCACACGGCACCAACATGACATGAGCTTCATCTGCCTGGTGTGCATGCAGTCGGGTGAGTTGTCCAAGTATAGACACAACCAGGCCCTCGTTGGTATCCGCGCCTCGACTTTGGCTGGTCATAGTGGAGAGTCGCATAGACTAGTTACTAGTCTATGTTACTAGTACCTTCATAGTGGGTAGTGTCATATAGTATATGCATAATTTGGCGACGAGCGCTCTCTATATGTACCACCTTTTTTCTTTAATTACATCTTGTTAGTTTTGCTCCATGGCGCAATCCATCGATACTACTACTGTACAAATGTATACATTTTTTAAAAGGCTAGAGGGCGGGGCAGTCTAGCTTGGTCCTTTTCAAGAAAGGCGAGGGCATTTGTGATTTGACGGCTCATTACTGCTGGAAGGCAGGGCCTTGTGATTTACTGCTCATATAAATGTGCCGATGACCTGAGGAGGAGCAACGAACCGTGCGGTATACTCAAGTTTTCCACTGGAGTACGACGGAGGAGCACGAAACACGGCAGCCCAGTGCCATATCCTCTACTCTCTACTCTTATTATATATTACTAGCAAGAGGCATTGTTCTATTGGCGATAAAGAATGATCTAATTTGCTAGTCATCTCATTTTTAGCATTGTTCTATTCATGCCTCGCAGAGAAGGTGACACGTGCGGCGAAACACCCGAAGCAAAATAAGAAACACAGGAGCAAAAGAAGAAGGAGGATTATCACCCCCAAAAAAGAAGGAAGATGCACACACAAGTCTGGGGCGCTGCTCTCACTACATGAAGGGTTGCTGGCCGCGGAGTCGTAACTGCTTCTTCATCGCCTCCACAACCTCCATCTCCTTGCGCGTCTCCTCCGCCATCTTCATCATTGTGTCCATGATGCGGGATTTCTCGATGCAAGCCTTCATCATCTGTTCCCCGGCCGCATTATGTACCTTGAAAGCAGCCGGGTGCTCGATGCGGAGCTTCGACAACTCCTCCTTCTGTTCCATGACGAGGGCCTGCAACATCTTCATCGAGGAACTACTATTCTCATGCAGCTTCTTCCAGCCGACGTTCTCCTCCTTCAGCAGGTCAAGCTCATGGCAGAGCTTCACCTTGTCCTCCTGAAGTTGCAGGATTTCGCCGGTCGCCTTCTTCTCTGAGGCAATGCTCTTCTTCAGCACCATCACCAAGCCGACGGTCAACTCCCCCTGCTCATTGAGCTCAGCGGGCATGTCGTCGAGGCTCTCCTTCAGCAGCTCCACCAAGCCATGGATGAACTCCTTCTGCTTATTGAGGTGCTTATTGAGCTGATCGGGCATGCCGTCGAGGGATAACGACTCCCGCGCAGCCAGCTCGGCATGTTCGCCTCCGCGTCTAGGGCGCTCCTAGGAGCCATCGCCTGCCCGTGAGAGATCTTTCGAGGTCTCTGCGTGGCGGCGAGCCCTCTTTTTTTTCCACAGCCTTGGTTGCCGCTCCCTTGTTACGAGTAGTTCTCGACCTAGAGCTCTGCACAGCGGCCATGGCAAGGACGGACGAAGAAGGAGGACTTATGAGGAGGAAGATAGAGTAATTTTCGGTTAGGTAGTTCCCTTTTTATAACCTAAGTACTAGCGCTCGTACTAAAACCTGCATAGTGGGAACACGTTCAGGTTTGGTACGTACTGGTAGGTGTGAGCAGGCTTGCACTTAATTGTAGCGCTAGTACTTTCGAATGTGATGGGAACAAGGTAAAGATTAATTGATGGTTTTTGGTTTCGAGGCCTGAAACGGCTCCCGATGAGTTTAGTGGAATATAAATTTCAAGTAGACTACACTGCTCAGATGCGTAAATATTATGTTACTGTCAAAAATTGGCACAAAATACGAAGGAGACCAATGAAAGTACTACTAGCAACCCATGATTTAACTACTCGCATGCGCGCATTGGAGTAGTAATGTCTTTCTTCCGCCCTCACGTCCACTCAATTTGCATGCGCTGTATTAATTGACCATCAATGAAGTGAAGGACTTTACACGCGTCAAATTATCACATGGGGTGGATCTTGGTACAAAATTGCATCCGCCCGTGTACCGGCGTGTGCATGCGAGGGAATGATGGCATGCATGGCGTGCGTGCACATCTTCGCTTCATGCATGTACCGCCAGTGCGGCTCAGGGAGGACGAGTACATTCTTCTGGAACCAGCAGCATGTCACTGTGATCAATCCACACAAGGATGTCGCGACAACACCTCCACATGTGCCACGTGGCTTCATGAACTGTAAGAGAGACACTGTGTAGCGTGCCATTGTGTGTTGCACATACTCGAAGCACTAGTAAGGTACACGTGCATTGCACGCGTCAGATTTTGCAACCAAATTATGAATAAATACCACACTGTAGCATGTAAGCTCTGAGTCATATATGCCTCATGTAGACCTTCGTTTAATTCTTATAGTTCATCTCATTCAAAATCAATTAGTTTTTATAAAAAACCTAGGGCCTCTTTGATTAGTAGGATTTCCAAAATGCGGGAATAGGAAGAACATGGGATTAGAGTGGAATGTCGTCTTGAATCCTACAGGATGGTACGAGTGTTTGATTGTGCATAGAAAAAACGCAGAATTCTTTCGAAGAGGTTTGAGTGGATGGGATGTTTCCTATGAAATCTAGTGCAAATGAATCATATGGAAAAATTCCAATGGTTTACAATCCTACGAATCAAACAACCAAGATAGGAAAAATTCGTAAGGATTAGAATCCTCCAAAATTCCTTCGAGAATCCTTTGAATCAAAGAAGCCCTTAATCTAGTTATGATTCATGGAATTGTGCATTGTAGATCATAAAGTAAAAACAAATAATGGCAATTCAACTAGAAAAAAAGTTTGGGTAGTTATGATACGGAAGATTCTAGAACAAAGGAGAACCACTGTTGTTTTGAGATTTGTGCATTATGCTTAAGTTCAACCATGGAGTCTGCTAGATTGTACATGTGGCAAAATCCGGTGGGGGCTAGAAGATGGTGCGAGGGGCCGAGTGGAGGGAGACTATGAAGGAGTGCACAACTGCGAGATCGATATTTAGAGAGAGGGCGCGAGAACGTGCGCTGTTGCGCGCAGTGGCGGAGCCATGAAAAATGTCCCATGAGCTAGGGGGCCAAGCATTGCTAATCCTTTACGAGGAGGGCCAATTCATCAACTTAAACCATTTTTACCAACAATTGTCTAATGATCACATTCATATTAGCCTCGATATATAGTGATGTTAGGGGGGCAGGGCCCTTGCTGCCCCCTGTCTTCGCCATTGTGCGCGCGTCTGAGAGATGAAGCGGAAGGCATGGATGATGAGAGGGGGGCGTTGGATATATAATTAATGTGGGTGTATTAGCTATATATGTAATCCTATATAGAGAGGTATAGATTGATCGATGTGGACGTGGGAAAGAGGGTGAGACCTCACTAGATATATAGATTGATCGGTTTATGTGGAAAACTATGAAAGACCTAGCTATATACACACACACATAGAGGAACATCGATCGTTGCGCATGCACGTGAGAGATAAAGAATGCCCGATATGATGGAGAGGGGGGGTGTGTGTGTGTGCCTCTTCATGGGAGACCGACCTGAAGAAAAAGATTGCATGTGTGCGATGGATAATGCCGACTGGTAGTGTGTGTGCATGCATGCACGAGATAAAGTTAGTGGTACAATTATAAAGAGAAGACCAATGTGTGGGTGTAAAAGACTAGGTGAGGTCATAATCAATGTAAAGTTGAATTCAAATATTTGAATAAGAGATCATGATGTATGAAAACCATGCATGCATGAATATAACGGAGATCTGCGCGGTGTGGTTTGGAAACGAGCATGTTGTAATGTATACACATTGAACAAGGTCAGACTGATTTGAATATGAGATACCGATGGCAGACATCGTTTGGCCACATTGCATCCGTGCATGGACACACTATTCTACTTGGAGATGATGGGTGGCTTCCGCATCACATATCTATATCCATACCCCTATATATATATATATATTATATTTTATATTTTTTATATAGTGTGCGGATAACTTTAACTTTGAAAGATGGTCGTTGGATGAGGCTAATCCGTTGGTGCAGAGCTGGCAAATTTGAGCACTACTGGCTGTTGGATATCATCTAGATTCCACCAGATTTTGCCACATGTACAATCTAGAAGACTCTATGGTTGAACTTAAGCATAATGCACAAACCTCAAAACACAAGCACTTCTTCTTTGTTCTAGAATCTTCCGTATCAGAATTGCCCAAATGTTTTTCTACATGATTTTTTTTACTTTATGCCTTACAATGCACAATTCCATGAATCTTAAAATAGATTAGCTTTCTTATAAAAACTAGATGATTTTGAATGAAATGAACTATAAGAATTAAACGAACATCTACATCATTCATATATGACTCAAAGCTTACATGCTATAATGTGGTATTTATTCATAATTTGGTTGCCAAATCTCATGCGTGCAATGCACGTGTACCTTACTAGTCTAAATGGTGTATGTGTGTGTGTTGTGCGTGTTAAACACATTGTACGTAGTATATCATACTAGTCTAAATTGTCTTTTTTTCTTTTGGGTACACGTTAAGCTTGTTCTCCCGAAATTTCCAGCCGCGCCTTGTTATGCCGAAATGTCAAGCTAGCGTCTCTGTCTATCGTGCTGCGAAACTCACGCCTCTTCAACCCGCGCCTTGTTACCCCGAAATATTTAAGATAAATCTTTGTCTCGTTGTGCTCCGACAACTCCCTCCATCTCAACCCGCGCCTTGCTATTCCAAAATTACAACGCGCGCGAAAACTCCCACCTCCTGTGAAATCCCGACACGTGAAATGCCTGTGGTACCCCTGAACCGAAAGAACCGCCTCAAATCGGTGGGGGTACTTTCATAACTTACCCCACATTTCGGACAAGCGCGTCCCTAAGCCATGGTTCCCCACTCCCATCCCATCCGCTCACCCATTCATACACCGAGGCCGGGAAAACCCACCAAGCCCCACACCCTCCTCCGTCCGCCACCCAGCCGGAGCCTCTTCCCCAACGACGTCGTCCACATCAACACCACGACGTCCCTCATCCACCGTACCGGATGAGGATCCATCGTCGATCTGGTCGTCCCGCCGGTTCAGCCACCCCGTCCTCCAAGGAGCTGCCCCGATGTTCCCCTCGTCTTTCGCGCCACCTCCATTCCCACACCGCCGTCTTCACCTGCACCACCGAAAGAGCATCATCATCACCATTTCCTCGGATGAAGCTATAGCCTAATCGACGCCACCAAAGAGGTTGTACACTAATCGCCGCATTTTCTTCTTGATTCGATCTCACAGTGCTGCCGGCGCTCAGTCCCGAGCCGACACGGCGCAGATCCATCCACGGCGGCGTCGCCGGCCACTTCCTGCACGGCGTCGCTCCCTCGGCGGCGACGTCCACATCAGTAGGAGCTGCTACTGCTTTAGCTCTCGCTCGCACTGCTGCTCTGCTCTTGCTCTTGGTCCCCTGCCTGGTCTGCTCTTGCTCGCGCTGCTGCTCTCGCTCTTGCTCTTGCTTGCGATGCTGCTCCGATTTAGCTACACTTCAGTCGACTGAATCGACTTTTGGGTCAGTCTATTTTCAGGGGGTGGGGGCGGTGGCGTGGGGATCG
>NC_057796.1:49523367-49563571 GCF_018294505.1 Triticum aestivum
GGGGAGGGGGGCTCGCCGGAGAGGTACCCCACTATCTATCTTAGGGTTCAGGGTGGGGGCGGTGGTCACCGGCAGTGGTGGGGCGGTGGCGTGGGGATCGCCGGAGAAAAAGCTCGGCACGGGAGGGCCTAGAGGGATGGCTGGGGCGGCGGCGGACCAACGGTGGGGAGTGTTTTCGGGGCGGGTGGGGCAGCGCACTGTCGGCCGCGGGCAGCGGGGGCGGCTGTTTGGCCGGTGGTGGCTGGCGCCTCAGGGGGGTGGAGGTTGAAGATGAACTGCAGGCCCTTGATTTCGTATCCAACGGCTGCAAAATCGACTGACCAGAGATGAAAAAGTCAGTCGACTGACGTGTAGCCTCACCTCTAGTGCGTTTAGTTTCGACAGTAAAATTCAGTTTCGGCAGCAAAATTCAGTTTCGACAGTTAAGTTCAGTTTCGACAGTTATGTATTTTACGTCATCTATTGGAGATGCTATTAGAATTCCACCCAGTTTAACGTTGTCTCTCTTGTCCTGCTTCAGCCTCGGCGTCGTACAACTCACCGGAGCTGCTCCAACGACGAAACCCTCCATCACAGCGGAGCAGTACCTCGGGCTCCATCTCCAAACGCCTAAGATCTTCTTCCCCTCCTCCGACAGCCAAGTCAGTCGGAGCATCCTCGCCGGCCAACCCAATCACGCTGAGATCGACATGGCTTCGCCAAAGAGGTTGTACACTTCTTGTGGTTTGACTTAATCTCACCATGCTTCTTTGCATCCTGTGATCTTCCAATTCTTGTGAACCAAACACCCAGATTGGCAGAAATCCTGTGTTTTTAAGTTCTCTGTTTTGCACGTGCATTCCTATCCTATTCCTGTCTATTTCCTATCCCTGCATTGTTAGAATCCTCAAATTCAAACAAGCCCTTACACAATTACTTCTGTTACAGATATGTGTCAAAGAAAACCTTGTGTGGTTTGTCCTGCTCCTGCGGTGATGTGTTCCACCCCAGCTCAGCTGCTCCAACGACGAAAGGGTTCACCACAGCAGGGATCCGCTCTCCAGACTGTCTTTCGCCGCCTCAGATCTTCTTCCCCGCCACCGGCAGCCACGACAACTGCATTACCATCATCAACTGAGCAGATGACCTTGAGGACTACACGGGTACGCAAGAGAGGTCGCACTCTTCCGTGTCTACTTACGTTATGCATTGCTTAATATGATGACATGCTACTTTATCGTCGTGTTCACCTATTAGACTCCGACTCAGGTCCAAACTTATGCTGAAACTTGAGTTTTTAAATGGTTGTGGGGTACATATTGGGGCAGCAATCAGTACTATCTGTCTACTATCTGGTTAATCTCGGGTTTCTACTATGAGTTTCAAGTTGGGTGCAAACAAACATTAAAGGAGCCATTATCTGTATTTTTTAATTAAAGCTATTATCTACCTGCTATCGTTTGTTTTGGGTCTATCCACAGTTTGCTACCATCACTCTGGATTTGTGCATGCACTCCTTACATAATCTCACTATGTTTTATGCCTATGCATGTCAGTTATTGTACACAATGGAACTGAACATGTAGAGCAAAAGAGACGAGCCTTGCGTGGCAATAAAATTTCATGCAGACGTTGCTCCATGGTGGGCGCAAAAGCAGCCCCCCTCCACCCATTTCGGATCGTAATCAAGAGGAAGATAACTGTTCTGAGGAGGATTTAGAAGCACAAGACCACCCCCATTTACCCCATTAGGTCTTCGCTCTAACTTGGCATGCTGATGTTGGTAAAATCAAGCATATGGTGCCTTGCATTGCTTACTGTATACATCAAAGATGTCATCTGCTTAGTTTAGACATGCTTTGTGTCAATGCCATCTGTTTAGTTTCTTTATCGTATATGTGAATCATGCAATGCCATCTTGTTTAGCCAGGCGTCATATATGTGAATTTTGCAATGCCACCCTGGTTAGCCAGTCATCTTATATGTGAATTATATCATGACATCATTTTTTATTACGTGTTAAATTTGTCAACAATTTTAGTACATTCAATTACTCTTCCTGTGCATCAGCCATTCGGCACGGTCATGGAAAAATCTGGAGTGAAAACAAGGTCTTCAGAGCAGACAATGCTATCTGACGAAGCGCATGTCTTGCTGGTTACAGATAGCTCCTCAGAGGAGGATTGAGAGATAGATGACCAGTCCTATTCCCCCCCCCCCCAAGGTGCATGCTCTAACTTGGCAGGGTTATGTTGCTCATATCGTGCGTATGGTATCTTGCATTGCAATGTCATTTGCTTAGTTTAGACATGATTTGTGTGAATGCCACCTATTTAGTGTCTAATTACCATATATGTGAATTATGCAATGCCATCTTGTTGCAAGACATTATATATGTGAATTCTGCAATGATATCTTGTTGCAAGGCATTATATATGTGAATTATGCAATGCCATGCTGTTTAGCCAAGCGTCATATATGTGAATTATATCATGCCGTCCTTTTTTTGTATTTCTCATTGCTTTTGTCGACAATGTTTGTATATTCAACTGCTCTTCCTGTGCATCAGCCATTTGAATTGGTGATGGAGAAATCTGGAGTGAAAACAAGGTCTTCAGAGCAGACAATGCTACCTGGTGAAGCAGATATCTTGCTGGTTACAGATAGCTCTTCAGAGGAGGATTCAGAGGATGACCAATCCTATTATCCCCCTGAGGTGTATGCTCAAACTTGGCAGGGTTATATTACGCATATCATGCATATGTTGTATTGCAATGCTTAGTTTTTACATCATATACACGATATTGAATGACATCTCCTTAGTTGACACATCATATATGTGATTGCCCTCTACTCACTTCCTTAGTATATAAATCATATATTTGAATTATATCATGCCATGATGTTACATAGACAGCATGTATCTGAATTATGGCATGCCAACCCATTTTCTAAAGACATAATATAGTTATATCATCTCATCCTGTTCACACTTCACATAGTCATCATATTTTGAATTATGTCATTCTATCCGTGAATTATATCATGCCATCATGTTTCCATCGACGGCATGTTTGTGATTTATGGCATGCCAAACACTTTAATAGACACATCGTATAGTTATATCATGTCATCCTGTTTACATAGTCATCATATTTTGAAGTATGTCATTCTATCATGTTTAGTTAGCCATCATACATGTGAAATTGTGTCATGCTATCCTGTTTAATTATCCATCATATATGTGAAATTTATGTCCTGCTATTCTGTTTGGTTAGACAACATAAATGTGAATTATTTCATGCCCTGTTTTCTTCCCTACTATCCATTGCACCTGTCTATCTTACAATGTCTGTACATTCAATTACTTTTCTTGTTTATCAGCCATTTCAATTGGAGGGGGTGATGGCAGTATCTGTGGGAGTAAAAACACGGTCTTCAGAAAAGATCGTGCTACCTGTCGATGGAGATAGAACCACGGTTGTACTTTCCCAAGAACCAGCCCCACCACACATAACCCAGACTCACGCAGATTGTACCCCTACCCAGTTGGACAGAGAACCATCTACACCCCTTCTAACCCCAACCCCAGCAGATAGTAACCCAGTTCTCGTTGACACAACACCGTCTCCACCACAGAGCACCCAAACACGAGCAGTTAGTAAGGCAACTGCAATGCCCAAAGCATGAGGACCACCACTCCGAACCCCAAGTCAACGCTTAAAGCAGAAGAAGAATTGTTCTCAGGTTAGGTTCCGTAGCTATGGTTCATACTACTTTGCTCTTGCATCACTGTATTTACTCATCCCAACTAATTTCAAATTTGAAGGATGCAATTGAAACTCCAATGGCGCAACAGGTATGTTTTAAACCTGTTTCTTTAATGTGTTTGCGGTTGTAACTTGCTCTATGTGGATTTCAGTTTCAATTGAATAAACAGTTATATTCTCATGCCATGCACCTTACAAGTGTTGTTATTGCTGTGTAGTTTCCCACACTTATATTCTGTCTAAGCTGCTTTGTCTTAAATAGATATGATTCGAACGGTATCTATCTTGATTTGGCAACATAAACTAGAATGATATAGACCATACAGTGACCATACTACATAGATATATGTTTGTTTCATGCTGTTATCCTGTCCACCTTACTACTGAACTGGTTTACCAAAATGAGTTTCATATACTACATTGTAAACCTGTGATGTGTTTGTTTGTTTCTCTTTTAGAATGCGGATAAAATATTGGAGAAGAGTACCCCGTTATGCAATGGTACAGGAAGTAATGCAGATAAGGATCAAGATAGTGAGACATCCCTGTTGGTCTCCAAGAAAGCTGATAAAAACTATATTGAAGACACTGAGACAACCCCAAACTCCTGTCTTGATGTAGTGTTCGAGTTACTGGCTACTACTGCTGGCACTAGCTCTTCGAACTCGTTGTCTGAATAAGTTCGGCTTCTTGAGTCTTGATACATCTCCAACGTATCTATAATTTTTTATTTTTCCATGCTATATTATATTCTGTTTTGGATGTTTAATGGGCTTTATTATACACTTTTATATTATTTTTGGGACTAACCTATTAACCAGAGGCCCAACCCAGAATTGCTGTTTTTTTTGCCTATTTCAGAGTTTCGCAGAAAAGGAAATATCAAACGGAGTCCAAACGGAATGAAACCTTCGGGAACGTGATTTTTGGAACAAACATGATCCAGAGGACTTGGACCCTACGTCAAGAAAGCAATCAGGAGGGCACGAGGTAGGGGGCGCGCCCTCCACCCTCGTGGGGCCCAAGTTGCTCCACCGACGTACTTCTTCCTCCTATATATCCCTACGTACCCCCAAACTACCAGATACGGAGCCAAAAACCTAATTCCACCGCCGCAACCTTCTGTACTCGTGAGATCCCATCTTGGGGCCTTTTTCGGAGCTCCACCGGAGGGGGCATTGATCACACAGGGCTTCTACATCAACACCATAGCCTCTCCGATGATGTGTGAGTAGTTTACCTCAGACCTTCGGGTCCATAGTTATTATCTAGATGGCTTCTTCTCTCTCTTTGGATCTCAATACAAAGTTCTCCATGATTCTCGTGGAGATCTATTCGATGTAATCTTATTTTGCGGTGTGTTTATTGAGACCGATGAATTGTGGGTTTATGATCAAGTTTATCTATGAACAATATTTGAATCTTCTCTGAATTCTTTTATGTATGATTGGTTATCTTTGCAAGTCTCTTCGAATTATCAGTTTGGTTTGGCCTACTAGATTGATCTTTCTTGCAATGGGAGAAGTGCTTAGCTTTGGGTTCAATCTTGTGGTGTCCTTTCCCAGTGACAGCAGGGGCAGCAAGGCACATATTGTATTGTTGCCATCAAGGATAACAAGATGGGGTTTATATCATATTGCATGGGTTTATCCCTCTACATCATGTCATCTTACTTAAAGTGTTACTCTGTTCTTTTGAACTTAATACTCTAGATGCATGCTGGATAGCGGTCGATGTGTGGAGTAATAGTAGTAGATGCAGGCAGGAGTCAGTCTACTTGTCGCGGACGTGATGCCTATATACATGATCATACCTAGATATTCTCATAACTATGCTCAATTCTGTCAATTGCTCAACAGTAATTTGTTCACCCACCGCAATACTTATGCTCTCGAGAGAAGCCACTAGTGAAACCTATGGCCCCCGGGTCTATTTTCCATCATATTAATCTTCCAACACTTAGCTATTTTTATTGACTTTTATTTTACTTTGCATCTTTATTATAAAATTACCAAAAATATTATCTTATCATACCTCACTTTCGTAAGTGACCGTGAAGGGATTGACAACCCCTTTATTGTGTTGGTTGCGAGGATTTTATTTGTTTGTGTAGGTGCGAGGGACTCGTGCGTGGCCTCCTACTAGATTGATACCTTGGTTCTCAAAAACTGAGGGAAATACTTACACTACTTTGCTGCATCACCCTTTCCTCTTCAAGGGAAAACCAATGCAGTGCTCAAGAGGTAGCAAGAAGGATTTCTGGTGCCGTTGCCGGGGAGGCCTATACCAAGTCAAGTCAAGATTTGACTCCCGACAATGAGCCATTTCTGGCGCTGTTGCCGGGGAGTCTACGCAAAAGTCAACATACCAAGTACCCATCACAAACCCTTATCTCCCGCATTACATGATTTGCCATTTGCCTCTCGTCTTCCTCTCCCCCACTTCACCCTTGCCGTTTTATTCGCCCTCTCTTTTCCATTTGCCTCCCTCTTTATTTTTGCTCCTCGCACTTTCTGCCGTTATGTCTGAAATTGGGGAAACTATTGTTGGTATGGACAATAGTAATAACATGGAAAATTCTGATGCTCCTGTTGTAGAACCCCCTATCCTACATACAAAAAAATTCCGAATTGGTAGTGGTAATATTATTGTAAAAGGGCTTATTCAAGATTTCTTTACTTGTGCCGGTGCTTTGCCTTCTATGGGCAGCTCTATTCTTCATAGAACTAGTAGTCTTGCGGACGCTATTGCCATGCTTGTAGTTGAACTTGAAAGGCAATTTATGCACATGCACCCTTGCATACAAAGGATTTTCCTAGAATTTTCTAATATTGAGCATTCTTCTGTTAAGCGTGCCGCTACTATCTTTTTGGCTCATGAGTTCAGATTTATAATAAAAGAGGCCAAAGAAATCTTTGCGCATTATAGGGTGAATGTTGGCCGTCCTCCCATAGAAACTATCCTATTTGATCAAGAGGAATAATGCGTTTTCAATCTCTAGACTATGTTGCTTTTAATGAGAACCCTAGAAAAAAGGTTCCTACCAATGTTCTAGTTGATAGAATTTCTGAACTTAATAATGATTTTGCTATTTGAAATAATGAGCTAGGATATTCTCTCGCGTATAGGCTCACAAAGTTCTGTCAAAAGAATGCTTATAATGATGAATTGGTTGTGCAATACGAAGGGCCGAAGGAGGAACCTATACCTGCTAAAGTTGATCTTGGGGACTTTTGTCCCATTAAATTTAGCCCTTTTGATTACTTTTGCTTTTCTCAAAGAAAACTCGCTGCTGAACGTAGAGAATATGAAATGAGTTTTAATGATCTATCCTATTATTATGGCAATACCTAGATCTATCCTTGCTATTATGCCTAGCTAGGGGCGTTAAACGATAGCGCTTGTTGCGAGGCAACCCAATTTTATTTTTAGTTTTTTGCTTTTTGCTTCTGTTTAGGAATAAATATTTGATCTAGATTCTGGTTAGATTTGTTTTTGTATTTTAATTAGTGTTTGTGCCAAGTTTAACCTATAGGATCTTCTTGGATGATGGTTATTTGATCTTGCTGAAAATTCCAGAAACTTTCTGTTCACGAAAACAATTGTTAAAAATCACCAGAACGTGATAAAATATTGATTCCAATTGCAGCAGATCATTAAACAAATTGTCTAGGTCTTACTATTTTGGTAGATATTTTTGAGTTCCAGAAGTTTGCGTTAGTTCCAGATTACTACAGACTGTTCTGTTTTTTACAGATTCTGTTTTTTCGTGTGTTGTTTGCTTATTTTGATGAATCCATGGCTAGTAAAATAGTTTATAAACCATAGAGAAGTTGTAATACAGTAGGTTTAACACCAATATAAATAAAGAATGAGTTCATTACAGTACCTTGAAGTGGTGTTTTGTTTTCTTTCCCTAACGGAGCTCACGAGATTTTCTGCTAAGTTTTGTGTTGTGAAGTTTTCAAGTTTTGGGTAAAAGATTTGATGGATTATGGAACAAGGAGTGGCAAGAGCCTAAGCTTGGGGATTCCCATGGCACCCCAAGATAATCTAAGCACACCAAAAATCCAAAGCTTGGGGATGCCCCGGAAGGCATCCCCTCTTTCGTCTACTTCCATCGGTAACTTTACTTGGAGCTATATTTTTATTCACCACATGATATGTGTTTTGCTTGGAGCATCTTGTATTATTTGAGTCTTTGTTTTTTTTAGTTTACCACAATGATCCTTGCTCTACACACCTTTTGAGAGAGTCACACATAAATTGGAACTTATTAGAATACTCTATGTGCTTCACTTATATTTTTTGAGCTATATAGTTTTGCTCTAGTGCTTCACTTATATCTTTTAGAGCACGGCGGTGGATTTGTTTTATAGAAACTATTGATCTCTCATGCTTCACTTATATTATTTTGAGAGTCTTAAAACAGCATGGCAATTTTCTTTAATTATAATATCATGCGAAATTTGATGCTTGATAATTGTTTTGAGATATAAAGGTGGTAATATCATAGTTGTGCTAGTTGAGTAATTGTGGAACTGAAAAATACTTGTGTTGGAGTTTGTGATTCCCGTAGCATGCACGTATGGTGGACCGTTATGTAACGAAGTCGGAGCATGAGGTATTTATTGATTGTCATCCTTTGTGTGGCGGTCGGGATCGCGCGATGGTTAACTCCTACCAACCCTTCCCCTAGGAGCATGCGTAGTAGTACTTTGCTTCGAGGGCTAATAAATTTTTGCAATAAGTATATGAGTTCTTTATGACTAATGTGAGTCCATGGATTATACGCACACTTACCTTTCCGCAATTTTCTAGCCTCTTCGGTACCGTGCATTGCCCTTTCTCACCTTGAGAGTTGTTGCAAACTTCGCCGGTGCATCCAAACCCCGTGATATACGCTCTATCACACATAAACCTCCTTATATCTTCCTCAAAACAGCCACCATACCTACCTATTATGGCATTTCCATAGGCATTCTAAGATATATTGCCATGCAACTTTCCACCGTTTCGTTTATCATGACACGCTCCATCATTGCCATATTGCTTTGCATGATCATGTAGTTGACATTGTATTTGTGGCAAAGCCACCATTCATAATTCTTTCATACATGTCGCTCTTGATTCATTGCATATCCCGGTACACCGCCGGAGGCATCCACATAGAGTCATATTTTGTTCTAAGTATTTAGTTGTAATTCATGAGTTGTAAGTAAATAAAAGTGTGATGATCATCATTATTAGAGCATTGTCCCAAGTGAGGAAAGGATGATAGAGACTATGATTCCCCCACAAGTCTGGATGAGACTCCGGACTAAAAAAAAGAGGCCATAAAAAAAGAGAAAAGGCCCAAATAATAAAATGAGAGAAAAAGAGAGAAGGGACAATGTTACTATCCTTTTACCACACTTGTGCTTCAAAGTAGCACCGTGATCTTCATGATAGAGAGTCTCTCATTTTGTCACTTTCATATACTAGTGGGAAATTTCATTATAGAACTTGGCTTGTATATTCCAATGATGGGCTTCCTCAAATGCCCGAGGTCTTCGTGAGCAAGCAAGTTGGATCCACACCCACTTAGTTTCTTTTGTTTGAGCTTTCATAAACTTATAGCTCTAAGTGCATCCGTTGCATGGCAATCCCTACTCCTTGCATTAACATCAATTGATGGGCATCTCCATAGCCCATTGATTAGCCTCGTTGATGTGAGACTTTCTCCTTTTTTGTCTTCCCACATAACCCCTATCATTATAACTTATTCCACCATAATGCTATATCCATGGCTTGCGCTCATGTATTGCGTAAGAGTTGAAAAGGCTGAAGCGCGTTAAAAAGTATGAACCAATTGCTTGGCTAAAACCGGGGTTGTACATGATATGAATATTTTGTGTGGGGAAGATGGAGCATAACCAGACTATATGATTTTGTAGGGATAACTTGCTTTGGCTATGTTATTTTGATAAGACATAATTGCTTGGTAAGCATGCTTGAAGTATTATTGTTTTTATGTCAACATTAAACTTTTATCTTGAATCATATCAAATTTGAACATTCGTGCCACAATAAGAAGAATTACATTGAAATTCTGCTAAGTAGCATTCCACATCAAAAATTCTGTTTTTATCATTTACCTACTCAAGGACGAGCAGGAATAAAGCTTGGGGATGCTTGATACGTCTCAAACGTATCTATAATTTTTTATTGTTCCATGCTATATTATATTCTATTTTGGATGTTTAATGGGATTTATTATACACTTTTATATTATTTTTGGGACTAACCTATTAACTGGAGGCCCATCCCAGAATTGTTGTTTTTTTGTCTATTTCAGAGTTTCGCAGAAAAGTAATATCAGACGGAGTCCAAACGGAATGAAACCTTCAGGAACGTGATTTTTGGAACAAACGTGATCCAGAGGAGTTGACCCTACGTCAAGAAAGCAATCAGGAGGGCACGAGGTAGGGGGGCGCGCCTACCCCCCTGGGCGCGCCCTCCACCCTCGTGGGGCCCACGTTGCTCCACCGACGTACTTCTTCCTCCTATATATACCTACGTACCCCCAAACTACCAGATATGGAGCCAAAAACCTAATTCCACTGCCGCAACCTTCTGTACTCGTGAGACCCCATCTTGGGGCCTTTTTCGGAGCTCCACCGGAGGGGGCATTGATCATGGAGGGCTTCTACATCAACACCATAGCCTCTCTGATGATGTGTGAGCAGTTTACCTCTGACCTTCGGGTCCATAGTTATTAGCTAGATGGCTTCTTCTCTCTCTTTGGATCTCAATACAAAGTTCTCCACGATTCTTGTGGAGATCTATTTGATGTAATCTTCTTTTGCGGTGTGTTTATTGATACCGATGAATTGTGGGTTTATGATCAAGTTTATCTATGAACAATATTTGAATCTTCTCTGAATTCTTTTATGTATGATTGGTTATCTTTGCAAGTCTCTTCGAATTATCAGTTTGGTTTGGCCTACTAGATTGATCTTTCTTGCAATGGGAGAAGTGCTTAGCTTTGGGTTCAATCTTGCGGTGTCCTTTCCCAGTGACAGCAGGGGCAGCAAGGCACGTATTGTATTGTTGCCATCGAGGATAACAAGATGGGGTTTATATCATATTGCATGAGTTTATCCCTCTACATCATGTCATCTTACTTAAAGCGTTACTCTGTTCTTTTGAACTTAATACTCTAGATGCATGCTGGATAGCGGTCGATGTGTGGAGTAATAGTAGTAGATGCAGGCAGGAGTCGGTCTACTTGTCGCGGACGTGATGCCTATATACATGATCATACCTAGATATTCTCATAACTATGCTCAATTCTATCAATTGCTCAATAGTAATTTGTTCACCCACCGTAATACTTATGCTCTCGAGAGAAGCCACTAGTGAAACCTATGGCCCCGGGTCTATTTTCCATCATATTAATCTTACAACACTTAGCTATTTTTATTGCCTTTTATTTTACTTTGCATATTTATTATAAAATTACCAAAATATTATCTTATCATATCTTTCATATCTCACTTTCGTAAGTGACCGTGAAGGGATTGACAACCCCTTTATTGCGTTGGTTGCGAGGATTTTATTTGTTTGTGTAGGTGCGAGGGACTCGTGCGTGGCCTTCTACTGGATTGATACCTTGGTTCTCAAAAACTGAGGGAAATACTTACGCTACTTTGCTGCATCACCCTTTCCTCTTCAAGGGAAAACCAACGCAGTGCTCAAGAGGTAGCAAGTATCAACTTCAAGTTGCAAGACATCGATCAGATGTTATGTGACAGGAAGCTGAAGGACTGAGGAAGTCCCTGCAGAATTCAGATGCATACTTTCTGGTGCAACAACAAGTGCTAGAGGATTTAAGCGCCAAACAAGAGAAAGTTGATAAGCTTGCTAAGCATCTTGCTAGCATTATGGGTACCCAGGATATAGTTTCTTGAGCTCTTCTGAAGTGGTTTCAGTTCTGGACTTGTTTTGCTGCGGCGTTTATATGCTGCTTTGTTCCCTATATTTGCACTGGTGGCGAACTTTGATGCCCAGTGGATGTAATATGTGTAATAGACGTGATAGCCTAGCGTAAGTTGCTTGCATATTTATTTCCTTATTGTCTTGTTTATTTGTTTTCTTGTAGTCAGTGCAGTTCTTTTTCCGCGGTTTGCTAGTGGCCGCAATAACCTATTTTTTTAAAACCAGGCCACATTAACTACGGGCTACATATTTACTGTAGTTAACATGGGCCTCCTACGGGCCGTAGAAACAATGGGCCTTCTAAGGGCCGTAGAAACAATGGGCCTTCTACGGGGCGTAGAAACCATGGGCCTTATACGGGTCGTTGACACAATGGGCCTTCTACGGGCCGTATCATCAATGGGCCTTCTACGGGCCGTATGATCGATTGGCCAAACATGGGCCAATAACAGACCACATTATGGCCGTAAATGGGATAGAGTTGAAATCGTCTGTTCATGGGCGGACCATAACGGGCCGTCGTTAATCGGCCGTATTTGATGACGCTATGAAAACGGCCCGACGTATTAACGGGCCACAAACGGGCCGACTATAACCACGGGCTGAATTTGGCCCACAAGCAGAAAATGACAGTAATGGGCCGAAAGTAAACGAATGCTGGAAATGAGCCCAAGAATAAATGGGCCGTGAGAAGGCCGAAAGATAACATGGGCTAGAAATGGCCCAACGGAATAATGGGCCGTTAATGGGTATAAAGTGATACACTGTTCATTACAGGCCAGTTTTACCACGGGCCGTTAATGGGCCGAGGGTTACTAAGGGCCTCATATGGGCCGAAAGACGTCATGGGCCATACATGGGCCAGAAGTTAAAACGGGCTGGAATTATATTGGACGGCCCAGATGACGCTACTGGGCCTAATTCGGATAGGCCGTAAACGGGCCCTGGGTTAGCGGGCTGTAAATGGGCTATATGTGAACAGGTCATTAACAGGCTTCCCGTGGGCCAGCCCGCCACCTTTTGACCAAGTCAAACGGGCCGGCCTTTTCACAGGAATGGGCCTCTATTGGGCCGTGCCACGTGTCGACATATCATAGGCGCTTTGGGTCCAATGAGTGGATGACATCTATCCCAACGGCGAGCCGACACGTGTTCCCTCCAGCCAATGATGATTTTACACGTGGAAAATCCCCATTGGTCGGGGCTGTTAACGAGTTATCGGATCCAAAACCGGACCCGATAGCTTAACGGCGTTCTGTTACGGTGGATGCCACGTGTCGGTCACCCTTGACGAAAGCACTCCTGTGACACGCGATTTATAGTCATGGAAGTGGACACTTCCGTGATGATAATTTGGTAATGTCATGGAACACTTCTACGACAGCACAGGTATGACTATCTTGATTCTGTCATAAAATTGTCATGGATGTACATGCATGACAGAAAACGTGACCTACTGTGACAAACACATATCATCACGGAAGTGTATTTTTTTGTAGTGAATCCTGCTATGCGGCCAGCTTCCAGGGTTCTACACGATGCCCCTCATGGAGGATCATATGGAAGAGCTGGCCGCCACCAAGGGTAAAGTTCTTTCACTGGTTGGCAGCCCAGGATCGCTGCTGGACAGCCGAAAGGCTCGCCAGGCGCGGACTGGATCATCACCCCAGATGCCTCCTTTGCGACCAGGCCGTGGAAACATTACAGCACCTGCTCCTGGCCTGCCGCTTTGCTCGCCAGACATGGCATACCATCCTCGATTGGCTCCATTTGCCGGCCCAGCCGCCCGATCAAGAACCCAACATCATGGAGTGGTGGCTGCGCGCAAGGGTGGCCACACCACCGGTACATCGCAAGGCCCTCAGGTCCACCACATTGCTCGTCCCCTAGATGATATGGAAGCACAGGAATGCATGCGTCTTCGACAACGCTACACCATCCATCGAAATGCTAGTGCATAGGATCAAAGAGGTGGCCCGGTGTTGGGCAAAAGCAGGCGCCCAGGGGCTGCGGGTTGTTCTGCCCACAACCTGGGACATCCATTGACCGGTCACAGAACCATGTATCAACTCACCTCCTAGGAGGTCTTCTATCTTTTCAATGAAATGAAACGCAAAGGCTTTTTGCGTTTTCTCGAAGAAAAAAGACTAAACATGATGCTATTGTTCTTATCCCAAACTAATCACTATCAAACAGTAACATATAATATTCATCTCCAATCCATGACACATATAACATATGTAACCTGCAAACAGGGGCACGCTTAAGCCATCAAAGATTATTTAGCAAGCCTAAGTAAACAATTGCAATTCCCAAATTCTAACATCATGACCATGACATCCAGTTGTTAAACATAGGCTAACCATCCAAAACCCCAAGCCATGATCATGAACAAAGACCACATCAATAAGCCACAACATGCCAACAGTAACAACATGGCACCATAGGCCAGACCACAAGCAATCCTACATCACCAGCGCGAGGGCCGGAGCAGACGCCATAGCTCCAAGGCTAGGTCCAGAGCAGGCAGAGGAGAAAGGAGAGACCAGGACTCACCTAAGTAGCGGTAGCCGAGGAGGCAGTCGTGGGAGCCAACACCGAGGTTACGGGCCCCCCGTCTCATCGGCGCCAGAAGCAAGGAGATGCAGCACCATTGCCAGAGACCGCAATGACCCGATGACAACCACCAGCTCACGCCGAAGAGAGCTGCTGGTCCCCATGCACGCTACACTAGGACCAACCAAGGAGTGCCCACCTCTAGTAACTGGATAGCAGTCCTCATGCAATCACATATTAATGGTAACTCCTCCAGTTTAAATCCAGATGCACCACCGGTGCTGCAACGTTAACAAAAAAGTGCATCAGAATAGCTGCCTGCAAGTTACGGCATACATATGACAAAAGGATGTGAGTGTACACAAGCACAGTGGCAGGTTAGAGCTGGATTAGAATTTGCCAGTTGCACTTAGACAGTACCGATACGTCCAAATTATAAAGCGTGCTCAAGAATGAATTAACATACGTTTAGATGGTTAAAAATCGAAATGTTATGATCTCCAGAAGCAAAAAAAGTGACAAGAACTGCACGACACATGCTTTAGGTCTTTAGGAAATCCAAAATTTATCCTACCCAGTGGGTAAATACATGAAATGATGAAAATACCCATCTCCTCCTAATCACAGCTGCCCCATCCAGGAACAGAAGCAGAAAACTATGTTCTGTGTTTATATTTCTCTTTACTCTCTTGCAAAGAAAATGTGCAAATTCTTGTTCACAGAAATGATTTTTTACAACCTAAAATTGATGCTCTCATCCATTGACCCAAAGAAGTGAGTTCTTCCATATATAAGACAAAAAAGAAGGTTTTTCGCATACATATGACAAAAGGATGTGAATCGTTTCTAATCCCTCAACAAATAGGATTGGTAACTTAATAGCAAACAGAGCTTCACCATTTCATGTGTTTCATTACCAGCAGATTTTGCTCAAAGATATGCTATGTAAACACCAAATGAAAGAGCATAAAAAATGTATGTAAACACCAACATAAGCTAAGCTACTATCTAGCATAATCTGAATCTATGAACCACACCGTACGGATCTCAGAAACACACGCCTATAGCACACCTATGACAAAAATCTAAATAGATAAAACCCCAGCCAAAGACTAAACATGATGCCATTGTTCTCATCCCAAACTGATCGCTATCAAACTAAAGCATATAATGCCTATCTCCAGTTCATTATACATATAGCATATATGACCTGAAAACAGGGGCACGCTTGAGACATCAAAGAATATTTTATAGCAAGCCTAAATAAACAGTTGCAATTCCCAAATTCTAACATCATGACCATGACATCCAGTTGTTAAACAGAGCCTAGACATCCACAAACCCAAGCCATCATCATTAACAAAGACCATATCACTAAGCCTCAACATGTCAACAGTATCAACATGGCACCATAGGCCAGACCACAAGCACTACATCACCGGCTCGAGAGCCAAAGTCAACAGAGGAGAAAGGAGAGACTAAGGACTCACCTAAGAAGTGGCAGCCAGGAAGGTAGTCGCGGGAGCCGAGGTTACGGGCCTGCCATCTCGTCGGCGGCGGAAGCAAGGCGGCACACCACCATCATCAGAGACTGCAATGACAACCACCAGGGCACGCTGACGAGAGTTGCTGGTCCAAGTGCAAGCGAAGCCAGGGCCAACCAAGGAGTGGTCGGCTCTAATAACTGGATAGCAGTCCTCATGCAATCAAATATTAATCGTAATTTCCCTCTTTAAACCCAGACGCACCACCAATGCTGCAACACTAACAAAAAAGTGCATCAGAAAAGCTATATATGAGTTACAACATGGCATTTACTATGCTTAATTGACAAGGTGGGTCGTTCAGTACTCTTGACAACTAAGAGAGGAAACACAGCGCAAAAGCACACAAAATGGGTCTTGCACCTCAGTTGCAAGACAGCATCACGATCATTGGCTCAATGGCCGGGACCACAAACGACACAGGGAGAGAGGGAGACAGGCACTCACCAGACTTAGGAAGCAGACGAGGTAGTGGCCGAGGAGGGGGTAGTCTGCCGAGCCATGATAGCCAGAGGAGGTTAAGACGCAGCCTCCACTGACCGGTCGGTGACGCTGCCAAAGCCATGGTAGTTCTTCCTTGCAGCAGACAAAGCGGTTCCTGGTCTGAAAAATTAACTAAAGATCCATTAGAAAGCTTAATTTGGGAAGAATATAGAAATTCTTGTCTTTTTAATTATAATATGCCAGAAATGAGCCACAAGTATTATGTAATTAGTAAGCTGAGAGTAGAGAGACAACTGTTCCCTCTGTAACATTTAGCATACAGCAAGAGAAGGGCACATTCATTCGTCACACCTTCAGTTTATGGATAATAACATGCAAGTCATTCACAAAGAAGAGTTTTTTTTTCAACAAACACGGGGTGTCAAGTGTCACTGAACAAGAATATAGGAACACAACAATGTAGCTACAAGACCTATACCTGTAAACGCAACTTAAAGCGGCAAATAGGCAGAGATACAAGATGGTTTGGTCCTAATAACAACCTTCATTTATTTACAAGTCTAGAGAATGTATTTAGTCTATGCATTATGCCTGTTGGTGGCTTCGCAATGATGGCACTTCATTCAAGGTTCACATATTTAGTAGAGCTCATATTACAAGGGTACCTCTGTCTAAATAATTGAGCCATGCAATACTACACTGGCTGGAAAGGAAGTGGAGGACAAGAACAATGTAGCCTACAACCGGCTCTACAAACAACCGTAAATTAGCAAATACAAAGTGATAAGAACATACAACACTAACATGTTTATGTGTTCTTGACATTCAATTAAATTAATCTACACTATGAACAAACTGTTGTGATCTCCAGAAGCAAAAAAAGGTGACAATAACTGCAAGAGGCATGGTCTTTAGCAAATCCAACACTTATCCCACCCACGGGTAAATACATGAAATGATGAGAATACCCGTTTGCTCCTAAGCACAACTGCCCTATCCTGGAACAGAGCAGAACACTATGTTCTGTGTTTCTATTTCTCCTTTTACTCTATCGCAAAGAAAATATGCCAATTCTTTTCCACAGAAATGATTCATTCCAAGCTAAAATTGATGCTCTCATCCATTGACACGAAGAAGTGAGTTCTCCCATATATAAGACAAATAGAACAATTTCCACATACATATGACAAGAGGATGTGAATCCTTTCTAATCTGAAGGAGAACCAAACACTTGTAGTAGATACTCTAAACATCCTAGAATAGGTAAAATCCTGGAACATAACAATAGGTTTTATTGAAAATCAAAGTGGTCTCAAATGCAATGACATTTTGTCATCCGTACTATGCAAACCAAAGTCACTTATCTAGATTACTGAGGTTCAGGCACCAAGCTCAAGAAAACAATTGCACAAATGTTAAAAAAACAACAGTTCATCAATAATCTCAAGAAAATAATGTGACAGTTCCATTGCGAGCATTCAAGGCTCACTTAGTCCCCAAGTTGCATCAATTTTAATATTCGACCATAGTTGAGTGCTATTCAATAAGAATAACGGAAATCTAATTTTACTCAGGAGCTCATGCACATCAACGGAGCTCACATAAATCTAATTTGACATTAATATTTTAGATTAATCAATGCTACAGGAAAGTTGAACCTTTATTCCATAACCCAGATAAGCTAGAGCCCCAAGGTTAGGCATAAGTACTCCATCTGTAAATAAATATAAGAGTGTTTAGATCACTACTTTAGTGATCTAAACGCTCTTATATTTCTTTACAGAGGGAGTACAAATTTCTGTTGGGAACAAAAAAAGATGGTAAATTTTTAAGTGCAGAGAGCAGCTCCAGTCTGATCCTTGATTCCTTGTGGTCAATAAGTCCCTACAAAAAGGTTCTCGTTCAATTACAATCAATCGATCAACCAATCATCGAGGAGAGGAGAGCAGGTGCCTCGGTTTATACTGCTTGTCCTTAATTAGTTGGTTCCAACAACAGATTGATCTCTGTGTCGCCTGTTATCGCCTATCATCAAGTTAAAACGTTACCAAAATTACTATGAGAAGAATCACCTCTACTGGCTTCCTTGGTAGACAACCAAAGCAACTCCACAGGAAAGGTGCTCTTTTGATCCACATAGGGGTGGTTTCAGGATTCAGCAGAGAGAACTAGCTCACATAAGGGGGGGAAAGAAAGACTGCAGCTTAGCATTATTACTTTTACTGGTCATGGGTGGAACAAGGTTCAGTGTGGGCAACTACTACAACTTATTAAGCACAAACTACTTCTCACCCACTAACTGGGGTACCTTAGCAGAATGACGAGTGGAGGCAGATATGTAAACTGGAGCTACTTGGGTTTGAGGTTACCAACACTTATGTGGCGATGCTATCGCACTCGAATACCAGATTAACAATTAGTAATTGTGTACCATGTAGAGTGGAATGATGGCAATAGACAAACAATGCTATTTTGATTGAATTGTCAGCAAGAGAAAAACATGCTGAAGGTATGTTGGAGATGTGATGCCAATAACATGAAAAGTCTATTTCTTATAAGATTCATACTTATAATTTGGACTTGTAATCTGAATCAATGAACTGCACTGTAGGAATCTCAGGAACACAACACAAGACAGAAAAAAGATGATGACAAAATAAGTAAGAATGGATTCATGGATCTTCACATTGTACAGCAGCCTAACATGGACACGTGAGCTGGAAATAACCAAAAAAACTAATACAATGCGTCTAACAAGGATAGCTCGGCATAACCTTTAAAAATAAAGTCCAACCAGAAATAATAAACTAAAATACAGTAGCAACAGAAGGAGTAACCAGCAAGTATGTGCACCAGTAACACCACTACATGCTAGAGATAACCCAACTCCACATAACGGACCATGACTGGTGAAAACTCTGCAAAAGAAATCAAGTTTTACGCGTACGAACATGATCATTGTGATTGCACTATACGAACATCATAGCCCATATCTCAGGTATAGCTCAGTTTGGGTTTGCGCAAGGGACACATGGGTCATTTGTGCAACAAGTAATCACTACTGGCTTTCAAAGGGCTGCCGCATCACAGAATTACAGGGCCGGACCACGAGTATTTCTAGGCATAAGTGGTGTGAATTCCAATCAGACCTGCTTAAATATAGTGCTTGTACTAGCACTAGGTGGTCCAAGAAGCAACCATTTATGGATTCCTTTCTGATCCATATAATTGGGGACAGTTCTTCGTACAAAGGGAATTTCATCCTTGGTTCCATTAAAGTCCCCAGGAGAATCCGGAAGTGAAAAAAACTCCCATGCAAAACGTGCCAATGCCTAGTCACAAAGAGAAGAAGAAAACATTGTTAGAAAAATATTCAGATCTAGCTTAAGCTTTCAAGGAAACAACGATAGGATGTAATTTCCATTTAACAATGATACTTACTGACTCCCATATTTTTCCTTTGATGTTGTTCTGTCCTTCTTCCTCATAACAACAATCTTCATAAACCCAGAAATGTGTATCACGTGGAGACTCAACATTTGTAACCTGTAAGCATCATGCAAATGATGTGAGAAAAGAGCTCTTCTAAGGCACATCAGTTGCCTCTGTGATGAGAACAATAGATGAGGCACATCAGTTGCAATCTGTTTGGCTACTTCTAGATACTTCTGTTGTGGTCTAGTATTTCTTTTCTTTTCTTTATCCTACCAACTGTTTTCTAGAGTCTTCTAGTTGTGAGTAGCTATGAGTAGAATGGTGAACCTTAAATAATGTTTCTAGAGAGTATTCCAGCTATAAGTTGAAGCATGTGAAGTCTTCCCAAAGCCCTATAAATAGAGATCCTCACCTCTACTTTGTACGAAGACTATGTACCCACTACCTATAATAGAACTTGTTGTTCTTATCTAAGATCTTGTTGTAGATCTTGTGCCCTAGGAGTTCTGGATTGAACTCTTGCTGCCCTATCAGCCTACATTCGCCTCTAGAGCGATATCTAGCACACCACGTTGAAGTTGTTCCTTCAACACTTGTGCTGAACACATTGTAGCAGCAAGGTGGAGTTGCTCCTCCACAACCTTTGTGCTGCTTCAGGTGGTATCAGAGCCTCGTTGACCCATAATCGTTCTTACTGTCCTCTTCGAGAGCAAGTTGCAGAAAGCAACGAAGCAATTGGAGAAGAGGATGGATGCTGCTAAACAACAAATCAAAGAGCTGCGTGAAGATCTTAATAGGAGATTTGACCAGCTGGTTGAGATGATAAGAAAGGGTGTCCCCCTGCTACCAATGAAGGAGATTCATCTAAAGAAGAGGAAGATGTTCATCAAGCAAGAAGGAGAGGTAATCTTGGAGCAAGACCACCACGACAACATGTTGTTCAACGTGCTTCAAGAAGGCCAATTTATGTTGAAGCTTCTGAAGTTGAAGAATACGATGATGCCCTTGAAGAACCAAATCTCTACGCATATCGGAGAGCACCCAACCCTACATATAAAAGAGATACATACAAGGTGAAAGCTGAGATCCCAAGTTTTAATGGAAATGTTGACATTGAAGGGTGCCTGGATTGGTTATATGAAGTGGAGACTTTAATTCTTTGAGGTCATGGAGGTTTCGGAAGGTCGTAGAGTTCCTTTGGTCGCATACAAGCTGAAAGGAGGAGCCGGTGCATGGTGGCATCGCGTTCAAGAGGAGCGCGGGCTGAGAGGAGAACCTCGTGTTAGGACTTGGCGACAAATAAAAGGCCTCTTGAAAGGGAGATTTTTGCCCGCTGATTATGACCAGATCCTATTTATCCAATTTCAAAACTGTGCTCAAGGAAATAGGACTGTTTCAGATTACACAGAGGAGTTTCTAAGGCTACAAGTGAGGTGCAACCTTGCTGAAACTGAAGAGCAACAAGTTCCAAGGTACATCAATGGTCTCAATGATGCTATCCAAGATCGATTGATGATGCAACAAATCTGGTCCGTTGATCAAGCACAAGCTCTAGCCTTAAAGGCCGAGAGGTTTGTGAGGATGAGAAAGACAACTAAGGCTCCATATCCTCCATACCCTCATACCGAAGGCTCATCTAGGAGCCAACCTAATAGAGTGGAAGAGAAGATCACTCCACCAAAGACAAAACAGCCCATCCCGAAGCAAACTAGAGGCAAGGGTAAGGCAAATGAAGGCCCAAAGTTCTATAAATGTGGTAAAGAGGGACACATATCCAGCGGTTGCCCACTAAGGAAATTTGTTAACACGACTATCCATGATGGTGAAAGCGATGAGGAAGAATACAAATCTGAAGATGTAGACGGACAAGAGGTTTGTCAAGAAGAAGGTGAAGAGGTGGTATGTGTGATCCGCGTGTCCTATGTTCCACACCACAACTCGATGACACACAACGGAAGAAAATATTTGAGAGCAAGTGCATGGTGAATGGCAAGGTATGCAAACTAGTGATTGATAGTTGCGGCTGCGAGAATCTTATATCCCAGAAGTTGGTGGACCATTTAAAGCTTGAAACCCATGATCATCCAAATCCCTGCACTATTGGATGGATCAAGAAAGGTGTGAATATGAGGATCACCATACAATGCAACCTGCCACTTTCTTTGGGTAAGCATTATCGCTCAAATGTGTTTTGTGATGTGGTTGACATGGATGCCAGCCATGTTCTTCTTGGGAGGCCTTGGCAATTTGATGTGGATACTACACACAAGGGCAAGGAAAATTCTTACTCTTTCATTTGGAACAAGAGAAAGATCATTATCTTACCAAACAAAACCGAAGGTAATACCTCTAAAGGAGGAGGGAAAAACTATGTTAACTATCTCCCATACCTCTCATGAGTTTATGGAAGACTTGAAGGACGCAGATTTGTGTGTTGCACTTGTTGTAAAGGGAGAAGAGCACCTGACTGTTGAAATTCCAGCAAAGGTACGTGGTTTATTGGCAGAATTTCAGAACATACTTGGGGAGCCACATGGCTTGCCACCGATGAGAGGAATTCAACATAGAATTGACTTAATTTCGGGAGCAAGTCTTCCTAATCTTCCACACTATCGAATGAGCCCAAAGGAGCATGATATATTGAAGGAGAAAGTGGAGGAATTGTTGCAAAAGGGGCACATACGAGAAAGTATTAGCCCATGTGTTGTACCAGCCCTACTCGCGCCAAAGAAAGATGGACCTTGGCGCACGTGTACGGACAGTAGAGCCGTTAACAAGATCACCGTAAGGTACAGATTCCCTATTCCCCGTCTGGATGATATGTTGGATCAGCTTAGTGGAGCAAGAGTGTTCACAAAGCTAGATTTAAGAAGTGGATATCATCAAATCCGTATAAGACCCGGGGATGAATGGAAGACCGCCTTCAAGACAAAGGAAGGGTTGTTTGGATGGCTAGTCATGCCATTTGGCTCTCAAATGCACCAAGTACCTTTATGCACTTAATGAATCAAGTCCTTAGACCCTTCTTATCCCACTTTGTTGTGGTCTATTTCAATGACATCTTGATCTATAGCAAGGATGAGGATGAACACTTTGATCACAGTCGGAAGGTGCTAGAAATACTAAGGGAAAATGAGCTCTACGTCAACTTGAAGAAATGTGTTTTCCTGCAAACACAACTTCTTTTCCTAGGATTCGTCATAACATGTGATGGCATTCGTGTTGATGATTCTAAGGTTGAAGCAATCCGAGAATGGCCAACTCCTAAGACCATTTCTGAGGTAAGAAGCTTTCATGGCCTTGCAACTTTCTATAGGCGATTTGTGAAGAATTTCAGCACTGTCATGGCACCAATTACCGAGTGTTTGAAGAAAGGAAAGTTCCAATGGACAGAAGCAGCTGAAGCTAGTTTCAATGAGATTAAACAAAAGCTATCACAAGCTCCTGTCTTGGTACTACCTGATTTCAACAAGACTTTTGAGTTGGAGTGTGATGCAAGTGGAGTAGGCATTGGAGTTGTCCTATCTCAAGAAAGGAAGCCCATTGCTTTCTTTTGTGAGAAGTTAAGTGAAGCTAGACAGAAATCGAGTACCTATCAGCAAGAATTATACGCCGTTTTCAGAGTGTTGAAAACTTGGGAAGTCTATTTGCTTCCTAAAGAGTTCATTGTTTATAGCGACCATCAATCCTTGAAGCATTTTAGAAATCAAAAGCATGTTGACCGCATGCTAGCAAGATGGGCAACATATCTGGAGAGGTTTAACTATCTCATCATGCATAAATCTGGAATAACTAACAGAGTGGCCGATGCTTTGAGTCGTCGTGCATGCCTCTTAACTTCTTTTGAAGCTGAACTTCCGGGCATGGATCAAATAAAGGAGTTGTATGAGGGTGACGAAGACTTTGGCCATGCTTGGGTAAAGCACGCAAGGGGCCAGCCATTAGGTGATGACTATTTGATGCAAGATGGATATCTCTTCAAAAATGATCGTTTGTGCATTCCAAGAAGTTCTCTACGTGACAAGCTGGTTAGAGAGCTCCATTCAAGTGATCTTAGTCGCCATGTTGGACGGGACAAGACTATCGCTAACCTGGAAGCTCGCTACTTTTGGCCACAACTAAAGAGAGATGCTGGAAAGTTTGTTCAACGATGCCCTATATGTCAAACCTACAAAGGCCAAGTCCAGAACACAGGGTTGTACATGCCTTTGCCTGTTCCTGTCGCTCCATGGGAGGACATCTCTATGGACTTCGTCTTGGGCTTGCCAAGAACAAGACGAGGGAGTGATGTTGTGTTTGTGGTCATGGACAAATTCTCTAAGATGGCTCATTTCATTCCATGTCGCAAGACAACGGATGCTCATCATGTGGCAAACCTATTCTTTCGAGAAGTGATCAGACTTCATGGAGTTCCAAGGTCCATCGTCTCAGATCGTGATAGCAAGTTTCTTACTGCATTTTGGCTCACTTTGTGGAAGCAATTCAACACTAAATTGAAATTTTCTAGCACTGCTCATCCACAAACAGATGGACAAACGGAAGTGGGGAACAAGTTTTTGGGTAATCTGATCCGTTGCATTTGTGGAGAAAGAAAGGGGCAATGGGATTTGGCTTTATCTCTTGCAGAATTCTCCTACAATAACTCCAAGCATAGATCCACAGGAAGGAGCCCTTTTTCCATTGTCTACACTAAAGTTCCATCACATGTGGTGGACCTGGTGAAGCTACCATCAAGGGGAAACTCAAAATCAGCATTGTCCTTTGCTGATAATTACACCGAGTTATTTGAAGAGATTCGCGGTTCTTTGGAAGCACAAAATCAGAAATATAAACAACTTGCTGATTGCAAAAGGAGGCCAAAATCATTCCACACCGGTGATAAGGTGATGGTCTACCTTCAAAAAGAGAGGCTGCCTTTAGGTGTTAAAGGGAAACTTAGGCAGCGAAGGTATGGACCCCTCTCTATCGTGAGGAAGATAAATGATAATGCTTATGTGATAGATCTTCCAAGCGATATGGGTATCTCCAACCCTTTCAATGTTGCGGACTTGACTCTCTACCATCCAGAAGAAGCGCTCTATGAAGATAACTCGAGGGCGAGTTCCAAACAACCAGGGGAGAATGATGAGGAACAATAGATGAGGAACATGAAAATATAATCATATGTCAAACCTGTTTGGCTACATCTAGATACTTCTGTTGTGGTCTAGTATTTCTTTTCTTTTCTTTATCCTACCAACTGTTTTCTAGAGTCTTCTAGTTGTGAGTAGCTATGATTAGAATGGTGAACCTTAAATAATGTTTCTAGAGTATTCTAACTATAAGTAGAAGTATGTGAAGGCTTCCCAAAGCCCTATAAATAGAGGTCTTCACCTCTACTTTGTACGAAGACTATGTACCCACTACCTATAATAGAACTTGTTGTTCTTATCTAAGATCTTGGAGTAGATCTTGTGCCCTATGAGTTCTGGATTGAACTCTTGCTGCCCTATCAGCCTACATTCGCCTCTAGAGCGATATCTAGCACAGCACGTGGAAGCTGTTCCTTCAACACTTGTGCTGAACACATTGTAGCAGCAAGGTGGAGTTGCTCCGCCACAACCTTTGTGCTGCTTCACTCTACAGGTAAAATAACTCTTTAAATTGTGGCCATCTATCCAAGGGCACTAAGTTGAAATAGAGCATAAGATGCTAGTGCCAGTTACCGGTCCTACCTACAGCAGGGAACTTACATTCGTCAATTAATTTAATAGAGCGCTCTACAGAATGACAAAACCGTCACATTTATGAAAGAAAAGAAAGTCCTAACTTGTCGTGAAATGGGAAGTCCTGACAGACGGCTCTATAGAATGACAAATGATGTGATCAAAGAGATCTTCTAAGGCACGTGGTCTGCAATTACAGGGACTATTTACATCATGACCGGGTATCCAAGGTTGCTGAGCTAAAACAGAGCATAAGGTACTAGAAGGCACATTGTTGGCCACTGCAAGTGTTCAGAGACCGATTAAATCATGGCCATGTACCCAAGGGCACTGAGCTAAAATAGAGCACAAGGTGCTAGTGCCGGTTACTAGTCCTAGCTATAGCAAGCAACTTCCATTCATGAATAAATATTTAATAGAGCGCTCAACTGAACGACAAACCATTACATTTATGGGAAAATTATAATTTGTCGTGAACTAGGTAGTCTTAAAAGGCATATGGCATTTATCGTTTCAAGTGACAAATTGAAAATTTAACGAACAAACTGATTGCTCCTTTTTTTCTTGTCAGAACCTGATATATATACATAATGATTACTAGAGTTGGGGTTAGGCAGGAGTACCCACGCATGTTTAGGGAACAGCCACTACAGATCCAACTTACACCCTATTTATTCTTAAACAAAAAAGGAAGGGGCTGATTAAGTAAGTAGGAATCAGGTGGGTTTTGCTTCAGATCAACAACATGTACAAATCACTCTACCAACGGTACAACTCTAGAGAGGAACCATGTTAACAACCTGTCCAACTCATGAAATTTTTTAGAACAAAGAAGAGGTGATTAATTAATGCACCACTTGATAGATAACGCATGTGCTACTGGATTTGCAATCCTAGTGAGGAACCATGGAAATTGAATCTTGGATTTCCACATGGAGCCATAAGAGAAGTTCAAATATCATTGTTTCTAAGGATCAACATTACTATTATAGAAATTAGTTACGACAGAGAATGACTAGCATAGAGGCACCATTAGCAACAGGGGATGCATAACTACCATACACCATGGTCCAGGTTTAGGGGAGATAGCAGTGTGTGGTGTAGCCACTCCTCAGTTCAGTTATAACCAAATAATACAAAAACGAACTCAGCCCAGAAAAACATACCCTGTGTCTCTCGTTGCTTTTTTGCTGTAGACTCTTGCCCGACAACCCAGATCCGAGTCCTGGACTTCCTTTCTTGCTACAGATTCTTCTCCGATGACCCGTGTGTGTCCTGGACCTGTCAAAGCAACCTAGGATGGGTCATATGGCTCCTTGATGTGCTGTCTGCTTGGCATATTCCTTCCAATAGGATGAGATCCTTGAATCCTGGCGACAAACAAGAGAGTGAGCAGCAAGCATGCCGTATGCTAACAAAATAAATCATGGATTCCAGTAGTGAACTAATAAAACAGTAAATATCTGAGAAGCCAAACATGCTGAATTGTGAAGTGACAGACCAATACATAAGCAGATTCATATTTCTGCATCAATGAAGTGCCACATCCCTATAGCCATCTATTTATTCACGAAGAATTGAAAAATAATACAAGCAAGGTTGGATTGGTCTGCTTCTCAGTAGAACTACGGACCCAACTAGTAACCTTGGCAATACTACACCCTATTTTTTTTCTGAAACAAAAGGAAGGGGCTGATTAAGTAAGCAGGGATCATGAGGTTCTGCTTCAGATCAACACCATGTCCAAATCAAATTTATTCGTACAGGAAACTAAACATCCAACCATGTAGGATCAGAGCAGGTAAGCTGCATAACAGAAAGCTGTAATGTTGCACAATGTCCAATCATAGCAGAAATATATGAAGCCAGACACCATCTCTAGCTAGCTACTTTAAAACAGAGCAAGTTTACATACAATCTGTAGGTCAGCTACAAGTAAACATCACCTACAAACCTAATAATGAATCATGGAGTTCTCATAGATAGAATGGAAAACAAATTAAAGCAATTTGTCATGGCCGGAAAAGACACAAATAATCTATGTGAGGAAGTGCAGATGCAGATCGAGATAAACACAACATGTATGTGTGCTCCTACTGCTCCACTTGTCAAAATTTGAAACTATTAACAAATGCATATGATTGGCCATTGACAAGTAACTAAGCAAGTTGAGGTTTCCTCTTCCTGAGAAGGATGAGAAATCTGCTTCCAAAGTAACATGCCGAGTGATTTACTTGATAATTACACATGTCAGTTTTCAAACAAGCACTTGACAGGAAGGGGAAGGAAGGAGAGGAGGGCATACCTCGGTTGGGACCTCGTCTAAGACCTGCAGCTTGTTAGGAAGGGGTTGGAGATGCTGCTGTTGCTACAAGCTCCCAGCCTTCTATGGGAGGTCGACGTGCCATATCGAAGGCCAGCAAGAGGGCACAGGTGGAGCCCATGACGGCCCTCGTGGGTACGAAACTGAGTTACATCAGTTTTAAGCCACCAGAAGAATAGCTATGAATCAGACGCTGCCTCTGAATGAACAGAGGAAAATCACAGTAAAGGGGTCACCCTGGAAAAACAACAGGGCACGAAAAAACAGATGCAAGGCAGTAGCAATAACAAATTTATACAATATGTAAGGCAGTTACTAGCTAGCCATTGTTACAACTATCGAGACAGAGTAGAAAAAAAAGTTAAAAATCATAAAAGCCTACATTTGTACAGCCGCCCTATCAAATTCCCTAGTACATTTCATAGTTAACTTAAAGCAATCGGTCATCGGCGGACACAAATAATTTATGTGAGGAAACAGTGCAGACCAAGATAAACACAACATGTATGTATGTGGATCTCATCCTAGAGATACATGCGTACAGAAGAGGCATCTTTTATTTGAAGTAAATAAATAGCTGCAGACACTTTGATACATGCGTACAGAATAGCTGCAGACTAAAACCCCAGATATTAATTCGACAAGCACAAACAAATGTGAAGATAAACCCCTAGATGGCCAGCGCAAAATTGAGGTACTTTATCGAGCCGTGGACACACAGAGCATGAGGGGAGCGAGAGAGAGCAGTGGCTTAGCACCTATGCCTTTGCCGGGGAGGAAGACGAGACGAATCATGGCCAATCTGGGTGGTCTCCCACGCATCAAAAAGGCAAGGGAACGGAACTGAACCAAATCGTCGATGGGCACCCAAACTGCACAAAACCAGCCGCACGGGTCACAAAACATGGGAGAGAACAAGTAAAACAGTAAATAAATATCCAAGAAGGCAAAGACCAGTAGATAACCAGGTTCATATTTCTACATCAATAAAGTGCCGCGTCTCTATAACCATTTATTTTTTCACCAAGAATTGGAAAATAATAGAAGCAAGGTTGGATTAGTCTGCTTCTCAGTAGAACTACGGACTAGTAACCTTGGCAATACTAAACCCTATTTTTTTCTTAAACAAAAGGAAGGGACTGATTAAGTAAGCAGGGATCATCAGGTTTTGCTTCAGATCAACACCATGTCCAAATCATATTTATTTGCACAAGAAATTGAACATCCAACATGTAAGGGTCAGCAGCAGGTAAGCTACATGGCAGAAAGCAGTAATGCTGCACAAGGTCCAATCATAGCAGAAATATATGAAGCCAGACACCATCTCTAGCTAGCAACGTTAAAACAGAGCAAGTTACATAGAATCTGAGGTCAGCTACAAGTAAACGTCACCTACCAACCTAATAATTAATCATGGAGCTCTCATAGATAGAATGGAAAACAAATTAAAGCAATTCGTCATCGCCAGAAAGGAGACAAATAATTTATGTGAGGAAACAATGCAGATCAAGATAAACACATCATGTATGTGTGCTCCTACTAATGTTTTCGAGTCGACGAGTTGTTCTGTGATAGCGACTCTTGACTAATCAAGACTCATGGTCGACGAGTCGACATGCAACCAGATCCAAATGCAAGTAAATAAGTTCAACACTTCAACACCAAAACATGAATGGCAGATAGAAACAACACATCTTCAAGCAATCAAGCCTCAAGATCCATGTCTTATTGGTATTTTCTGATTTGCATGAAGTTTGAGTTATTTAAAATGCTCGCTTTCATTATTAAAGTTATTTTTCATATAAAATATATTCCGTGTGTGCTTTTGGGCCTATGTTTTAGGATAATTCTTATTTATTGACTTCTTGTGATAACTTCCTGAAATTCTACTAATGGATTAACACTTTTTTTCTGAAGGGAACTGATGATGCGGGAGACCCGTAGGCCGTAGCATGAATGCATAGCGTAATTCAAAAAAGTTGATAGTTGAGGGGTCAATTTGGGTGGGTTAACCTTTAAAGAGTTTGGGGGTGGAAACTACATTTATATTACAACTGGAGGAATATTGGATGCATGATACAGGATAAACTAGAAATAAAAGTTGCAGGCAGGCAAAACACGAAGAATGTTGATTAGATGTCAAACGATATGTCAACCATACGAAATGATGGACAGGTCACAGGTGTAATTAAATGATATGTCAACCATACGAGATGATGGACAGGTTACAGGTGAAATTAAAGAATCTTGGGTTCCGGTCTGGGACGATTATGTTGGTGGCTCTGACTTCGGAAAGGAAATCGGCAATCTGACGCAGGTACTGAAAGAGACGAACTGTCAATCAAGAACAACTACCAGAAGAAGTGCACAGTGCAGTAACAAAACATGAGGGGGCAAGTTACTTTACCTTCATGTTATACTGATGAGGGCACTGTAAGGCGAGTATTGAGGGATGAGGAGGCGGGCGGGGAGGGTTCCATGGATCATCGGGCTTATCTGTGGCGCTTTTACCGTTGCCTTCATGGCAAACAGCATCATCCTCTTGGGGTTTTGTCAATCCGTCTGTGCTTTGGTAGTAGTATATCATCTTGGCGATCAACAACTTCCTCTGTTGCGTGGCTAGTTTTGTGGACTGTTTGCATCGGCGTTGGCTGGCTGAAAGAGGAGACCGGGCGAAACAGTTGGAGTGAACAGATCAGATGCCCAGATCTCAGCTGGAAGTGGTGGCCGCTAGGAGACCGACGGACCGATGAATCCTCCACACATGAGTCGGGGGGCGGGGCGGGGGTGGCGCTATCAGGACTTGCTTGGGCGCCGGCGTGCCTCCGTCGCCTCCTCCTTTGCCCTGAGCCGGATCGAGAGACGACGTGTGGGTGTGGCCTGTGGGGTAGGGCCCTACACGTTATACGACTACCGGCCGATATCGGTCTCGTTACCATCGACCAGATGGCGAACCGGACCCGATCGAATGCCTACTTGTAGCCAACCTATAGTAGTATAAACCTTGCAGCCTCGTGACCATCGACGATCCCCATCGATTTCTCGGGGCTCCGCCCGTGATGAAGATCGCCCGACGTAGGCGGCGACAGGACCGCCTGAGCAAGCTCAGCGACGCCACGCTGGGCCGCATCCTCTCCTTCCTCCCATCCAAGGAGGCGGCGCGCGCGGCGTTGCTCTCGAGCCGGTGGCGCGACGCCTTCGCCGGCGTCGACGCCGTGTCGCTGGAGGAGCCCGAGAGCCTCCTCCCGGACTACGAGGACCACGGCGGCTGCGGCTGCATGGACTGCACCTACGGCCGCCCCGTCGACCCCAACCCGAAGCCGCCCTTCACCACCGCCGTCACTGCCGCCCTCCTCGCGCGCCACCGCGTGCCTCACGCTCCCGCGCCGCCGCTGCGTGCCCTCCGCGCCGCCGCTGCGTGCCCTCCGCGTCGCCCTCAATGGTTACCACCGCGAGAGGGCCTCGACGGTGGACCATTGGCTGTCCTACGCCCTCAAGCAGGCCGCCCCTGCACCTCATAGGCTCGAGCTCGACCTCCGCCTCAGCCGCGAGCCCATCTGCAATCGCCCTTACTCCCTCCGGGCCGCCGCCAGCAGCTTGAAAGACGCGCGGCGTGCTCGACGTAAACGCAGACGCACCCCCGACTCCGATGCGGACGAAGCGAGCCGCCGCTCGACTCGCAAACGGCGGGTGCCGGTCTCCGACGACGATTCTGAGCCGGACTACCATGGGTACACCGTCCCGAGGATGCTTTTCTCCTCCGTCGCCCTACGGTCGCTCAGCATCGGCCCCTGCAGGCTCTCCGTGCCTGCCGCCGTCAGCATGCCGTCTCTCCAGACGCTCCCCCTCACCCGCGTATCCGACCGTGAGCGACACGTGCAAAGGCTCATCGACGCCTGCCCTCGCCTCGCCGACCTCACGCTCGAGGCCTGCGCCACGGTGACCACACTCTGCCTCCTCGGCAACCGCCGCCTCCGCAAGCTCGCGATCCGGTGCTGCCACAACCTGGCCGTCGTGGCCGTCAATGGCAAGCTAGACTCCCTGGAGTACCGCGGCGCGGTGCCCGATGCTTCTCTCCTGTCCCTTCGCCGTGCCGACCGCTCGAGTTTCACGTCGTGCAGTATCGACATCTGTGGCGAGGAGGTCTCGTCGGCGGAGGAGCTCGCTAAACTAGGAGAGTTTCTGCAGCGAGTTGCGTCCATCAATCACCTGCACCTGCGGTCCGCGCGCCTAGGCTCCGGCATACAACTCGGCGCCATGGCCAAGTTACCGGCGTTCACCAACCTTGTCCACCTCGAGCTAACCGGGCGCCTCGCGCACGAAGACAGCGACGCCGCCATCCCCGCCTTGAGCAGGATCCTCCGGCATGCGCCGAGCCTGGAGGTGCTCTCGCTGGCCTTCGACACGGGCCCAGGCGACGAGGAGCTGCGCGCCACCCGCGAAAGCTGGGAAGACTGCAAGGTGGGGGAGCTCACGAACGCGCACCAGCTCAGGTACAACGAGGACGAGCTCCTCCTGCCCACGCCGACGGTGACCATCCGCTGCCTCACGAAGCGGGTGAGGGAGATCAACTTGGTGCATTACCAAGGCGGGAGGGCACAGAGAACGCTGGTCAAGTTCTTGCTCCGCAATGCTCCGGTTCTCGCCAAGCTCTACTGCGGATTTGCTCCAGGGCCACTGTCGGTTCAGACCAAGCTGAGATACGAGATCCAAGGTTGGGCGATGAACAGGCCGAAAAATTGCATCTTCGACTAATTCAGATTGTATACAGAAGCTACTGTAATGCAAGTTGATTTTTAGCTTAGTTATCTGGCTCATGCACTGCCTTATTTTTTGGACGTCGATAACAACCGACCGTTCGGTCTAGGAGCACCCCAGACCGAACGTTTCGTTCGGGATGGAAGGGGTATCGATCGAACAACTTGTTCGGGAGGACAACGCCCCAGCCCGAACGCCCCACTCATCGGGCCCTACAGGTCTTTTTTCCTGTGAAAAGAAAAACGAAAAATAAAACCCATGTATGACTAGTAAAAAGCTCAGTTTTTCTGCGACTAATAAACACTAGTCTGTTGCACGATAAAACTGCCATGGACTTTTGCCATTCTATGAAAGAAATTGCCATGTTCAAGTTTATGTTTTCAAAAATGGCGCAAAAATGCAAGAAGTCATGGAAACCTGCATCTCTACAGTACGAAAAGTTGCCATCACCACGAAGATTATAAAAAAAGGGAAAGAGTTGCCATGAAGTGATAGGGTGAAATTTTTTCTCTCTAGACACATAGAAAATTTTCAAAAAAAATGGAGAAAACATTTTAAGTTGTGATGATATCGTACATGTAATCCCCATGGCAAAACAAATTTCAAAGAATCAAAACTTTTTGCCATGGAAAAAACAATTTTGAAAGAACAAACTTGCCGTGTTCTCAAACTAATTTGTAATGGCCATGACAAACTTCGGATGGACATGGCAAAAAGACACAATGAACCATGGCAAAAAATGCATTTGGTTGCCATGAAAAAAAAACATTTATAAACAATACTGATTTTAGTTGCCATGGCAAGTTTGCCATGTTTTTGAACATCTTAGGTTGCCATGTTTTTGAACATCATTAGTTCCATAGCAAGTTTGCCATGTTTTTGAACATCATTAGTTTGTCATGTTTTTTAACATTTTAAATGCCATGGCAAGTTTGCCATATTTTTAAACATATATAACTTTGCCATGGCAAGTTTGCAATGTTTTTGAACATGTTAATTAAAGAAGTTTGCCATGGCAAAAATGTTTAATTTTTTGCCATGGCAAAAATGTAGTACTTTTGCCGTGGGAAAAAAATAAAAATGTCATGGGTACACAAGTATATTTAAGATGCTACATAGTAAAATTTGCCATGTTCTATAAAATGTAAATTCGCCATAATATTTAAATTGAAATTGCCATGGCAACTTAAAATAAAATTTGCAATGGCAACTTAAACTAAAATTTTCCATGTGAAATAAAAGTATTTTTGACATGGCAAAAATGGAGTTAAATTTGCCATGGCAAAAGTGAAGTAAAAATTTGCCTTGGCAAAAAATGGAGTTAAATTTGCCATGGCAAAAGTGAAATGAAAATTTGCCATGGCAAAAAATGGATTAATTTTGCCATGGCCAAAATGGAGTACTTTTGCCATGGAATAAATTGAAAAAATGGCATGGCTATACAAGTATACTTACCGTGCTATGTAAATTTGCCATCATATTTAAAACAAAATTGCCATGCTCTTTACTATAAATTTGCCATGGTAACTTAAAGTAAAATTTGCCGTGTGAATAAAAGTATTTTTTCCATGGAAAGAATGGAGTAAACTTTGCCAAACAAGGGCTTGACAGAGGCTGTGTATGCTCTTAACATTCAGAAAAATACATAAAAAAATCTGAAACCAATGCCACCGCTTGAATTGATTTGTAAAATACATACAAATACATAAAATACATAGAACATAATGTGACCATGAAAGTGATGTTCTAAAACATAATGCTAAACTATCTAGTAGAAGCCCAATTCTTGACCTCGCAATCAGCATGTGCCATGCATCATCTTTTTTTTCTTGGCAATCTACAACAACAAAGAAACAAGATCAGTAACTTATGGTAGAGAAAAACCAGGTTGATAGAAACGTAAAATTTAAAGAAGCAACATATAAAGGTTGAAGGTCATGCGATAATTATTCCTATTACATATATTTAGTGGCATGTTCTAAACCATCAACACTTTTCCACCTTGTATATGAAATGAATGACCTGATACAATGTGCATTGTGTAGTATTGCACAAATAATACTAACAAAGAACTAAGAAGATAGCTTGATTATGATACCTCTTTACCGTACTAAAATTTAAAGCTACGTTGTTTGTTGAATTGCAAACATAAGAAACCATAGAGGAGAAAACAATTGAAACTTCAATATCCAGCCATAAAGAATGCTTACAGACCCTTTTACATTTTTAGATGCACTATTTGCTCAACCAAATAGACAAGAAAACATGACATGCACAAATTGTACATTTACTAGTAGAAATAAAAACATATACAAAAAAAAGTAGTGGTGAAATTGAATGGAAAACATGTGCGTGCAGTTTGTTAGTTTGTCACCAAATAACAGAATGTTCACTTACAATATAGCATGTCTCATTTCTTGGTAAGATTGCAGAGAAACACAAATAACATCAATAAGCTCAAAAGCTACAGCCAAATTTATTACATCTTTATAGGAAAAAAGGTTGCCAACTTGCTTTTATAAGAGTGTATCCATTTGTCATTATGTAGTCTTCGGATGGAAACAAGATGTGCCCTGCAGTACTCACAAGTAGAGGTTACAATTCATTGCATTTAGAATTGATTTACCTCCATATTCCACAGAATTAGTTCATACTCTGATGAACCAAACGCACTCATGCTAATTATTTTTAAGTTATACAATGTACTACAACCAAGGTGGAGTGAATTGATATATACTCCCTCCGTCCCATAATGTAAGATGCCTTTTGACACTACACTAGTGTGAAAAAACGTCTTACATTATGGGACGGAGGGAGTAATATGTAAGCGCTTGATCGTTGGTGAGATATGGGCATGGTCCTGATGCTGACCTAGTCATTGTTTGGTAACTGCTACAGACTGCTAATCCCTAAGCTGAAGCGACCAAGCTATGAGGCATCATGCGCACGTAGCGACACCATGCGAGTGAGAGTGATGGACCCTACCGGCTAGCTGACTAGTCCATTGTGGCAACAACGGCGGCTAAACGGACAATGGTCGGCGACGGCAGGCAAGCGAACATCGGCAAGAGCAGCGGACAGCTTTAGTGTTCGCCCTACCCTAAATAAAATTTATCCTCGGCACACAACCATGGGCATACATGTGTGGACAAACAACAATCATAGTTTCCCAATAGGTTGAAATTTCTCAATATTAAGGAATACCTGATTCAACAGATGACTGAATCTATTCTAAGTCTGTCATTTTCTCTAGACCCTTCTCCTGCATTACTGCAACTTTAGTAACCATAATAATGTATGCTTGAAGGAGCTGTATCAAAAACTACAGAATAGTACTCCATTGGACTAATCTACAGTAAGAGAACAAATGTTAGACTAGGGGAGTATGTATATAACTTGGATCATAAAAGTTACAAAAACTGATGCAATAATAAGGGTTCAACTAACATGAAATATCTCTTTGCGGCGAACCAGAGGGAATTGCTAGATAATTACTACTCTTTTTTCTCCAAGTCAGCCACCTCAATCTTGACTGCTGAAAGTCTGTCCTCGGCAGAATATATTAAAAAAAGGAAACTTCCAAATAGCATACTTATTTTCCACTAGTCATAGAACTTATGTCAACTGTATTTTTCAAGGAAAGCATAAGATGAAATCACCGCCATATTACAAGCACAAGTAGAATCTCCATTCTGTTTGTGAAGATACAGGTTCATCAGTAGGCAACCAGCCACACATACCTTAAATTAAGTACTAACGCAGATCCCAGGGCCGATGGAGTGAACTGGAGGAAAGCAAACAGAGAGGGAAGAAAATAATCACCTTGGCGTAAAGGTTGCAGAAGCCCTTGACGAGGGTGAAGAACTTGGTGAAGCACTGCTGGAAGGCGTCCCTGAGGATGAAGAACAGGGTCGCTGGAGATGACGAACACGGACTAGCAGACGCAGATGGAGACGATGGAGCTGCAGATGGTCTTGCCGACGCCGCCCATGCCACCGACGAAGATCCACTCGAGGGTGTCCTGCTCCAGGTGGTTCCGCACCGTCAGGTCCGGCACGTCGCCGACCTGCACCATCGCCGCGGTCGACATCATGTCGCTCCTCCGATTCCGCGGGGTTGCCGTTCGGGGTGGGAGGGAAGGGTGGCGCCGGACTCATGAGGAAACCCTCGACGTCGGGATCGCGGAGCACGGTTGAGGCGCCCTGAGTGGGGAGGGAGGAGGGAAACCGTAGGAACCGGATCTGGCCTCGCACGATAGGACGAAGGTAGGCGGTGGCGATGTGGGTACTTTATCGCTAGGATGTGTTTCTTTTTTCTTTTTCAACAAAGTGGTCAATAGTCGTGCGAAGTGGGAAGTGGCAAGTGGGGACTTTAATCCTAGCAACGCATCGATGTTTCGTTGGAGGGAATGCGTGGCTGTAGGGGGTTCTCGTTGTAGTGGATCTTGTGAAAGTTTGTTCTTATCCCCTAACTGGGGATCTTGTGACAATATTTCACTACCGGAAAAATGGGCTTTCCCGAATGTCCGTATCTTTACTGAAAGTGAAACACCGGAAGCTTGGCAAAAGCCACGTAAATTTACTTGCGCGTATGTGAGGATCATTATAATTATCATTGCAATATATTTTAGTGATATTTGAATGTATAAATATTAATATTTGAATTAGTAATATGTGAAGTAAACTAAAAATGTATATTATCTACGTATTTGCTAATTATCATCAAAGTTCTACTCCGGCCGATTTTCATGTGCCAAGATTTGTGTTTTTGTGCCGAACTAGCCTGGGTTGTCTCATGTTTACGTTGATGGTTGGCGAAGGTTTCCGCAAACTAGCGTTGTATTTTTCGTGTCTTGGGATTTTTTGGGGTTTTCAAGTCAAGTGTTAAACCATACCTTTTCAATCGGGTGGCTACATATGTCGTCATGTTGTTTGAGCTCCGATGAGTAGTTAGAGAATGGTGGAAAATAGACAAAGGTGTTTCTCAATAGAAAATAATAGACAAATGTGGAAAAAAATATATGCATTAAAAGTGTTGTAAATGTAGACGAAGAAACTACTCCCTCCGTCTCAGTTTACAAGTCCTACGCGTATACCTAGGTTGTCAATTTTATCACCATAATATAAACTATATAACACAAAAATTATACCGTTTGAAAATAGAACATCTGAAGTTTATATTGGTATATTTTTTGTAATATATGACTTGTATTAGGTTGGTCAAATTGACGACCTAGGGTACGCGCACGCCCTGTAAACTGAGAGAGAGGGAGTAGATAAAAGAGTGCATCATTCACGAGTGCCTTGTTTTGGGTTTTAATTCAAAAAATGGCACACCCATCGCATGCGAGCAACTGCACCTATTGCGACCCACATATAACTATATACATGTCACAATCACACGTAATTGTAAGGGTACACCGTGCTTGGAGAAAGGGCTGCATGGTCCCTAATGCGGTGTAACTACGGTAGAAGAGGGTTTGTTGGTCAGTTGCATGTCCATCACTAGACTCACAACTATAAGTATTGCAACTCAACTGCAACTGCATGACCACCAATATGATTACAACTAGGTTGGTAGGAGGTTGTTGCCTAGTTACATGTCTACCACTTGACATGCAACTGCAAGGGTTGCAACCCGGTTGTAACTGCATGTCCGCCAAGACGGCTGCAACTGGTTCGGCAGAGGGCGCTCTTGGCCAGTTGCATGTCCACACTTAGATTTGCAACTGTGAGTGTTTGTATCTGAGTGCAACTACATGGCCCATGGCTCCTGACGTGACTGCATCTAGGGGTGGGAGGAGGGGTTGCATCCAGTTGTATATCTATCATTACTTCATTAGACATACAACTGCAAGTGTTAGAACCCGACTACAAACTGCATGCTCCATGATGTGTCTGTGATTGGGCAAGAAGGGGGTTACCGGTCAGTTGCATGCCCACCATTATGATGCAACTGCCAGCATTGCAAAACGAGTGCAACTAACCCACCATGCGGTTGCAACTAGGGGGTTGTCGGTCAGTTGCATGTCCATAAAAATGATTCTTATTTGTGCATTCTTTCATTTCCGTTTTTTGTCTTTTTATGTTGCCAACCAGATTTTTGTTCTAATTTTATTTTCTTCACTTACGTGTACAACACAAGACAACAAATACAATGAATAAAAAGCTAATCCTAAAAGTTCTAACAAAGCAATAACCACGAAACAATCGAACCCACTAAAGGCCCCACCCAACAAACATATGATGTCACCTTAGATGTGGCATAATATATCACTACTAATTATTTTTACACCTTATTATATATTGTATAATTGAAAATATTTATCGAATACAAGTAGCATAACATAGCAAAGATTTTTCCCAATGCATATTAAAGTGAGCCTTTTATGAGGTGGTATGTATGGTGAGGTCGGATCTATACATGTTGAGCGAATTAGAAGTTATGCCTAAATTTTTTGCCCCATGTCCATCTTGTAACCAGAGGTTACACTAGTAGAAAAGGGGGCTTTTGGCCCGGTTGGTAAGGGCCTTTAGTCCCGGTTTTTGAACCGGGACTAAAGGGTCGTTACTAATGCCTCCCCCCTTTAGTCCCGATTCTTACACGAACCGGGACTAAAGGCCGCGGCCACGTGGAGCTCCACCTTTAGCCCCGGTTGGTAACACCAACCGGGACTAAAGGAAATCTTATGATTTTTTTTAAATTTTTTTTTATTTTCAAATTTCTGAATTATTTTAACCTCTAATCTCTAATCACCACCCCTCATCACTGCTCAATTTATCCTCTAATCTCTAATCATCCCTCATCATCTAACTTCCCAAACGGTCACCCATCCTCCCACTCCCCCAGCCTAAGCACGCTTAACTTCCGGGTTCTATTCTCCCTCGTTTCCAAGTCTGCACTTGTTGTTTTCTTGACAATAGTAAGATGTCAATCCTATTAACCCTCAGGAATTTAGCTTGAGCATGAAGTGACACATTTCACTATTTGAGTTTGAAACTATTGTTTTAAAAAAACAATAATTATTTAGTAACACTAATATTTCTTGAATAATTAGTTTGACCATTGTTTGACCATAGTTTGACCAGATTTGACCAAAATTAAAAAAAAACTGAAATAATTATTTAGTAACACTAATATTCTAGAATAATTAGTTTGACCACAGTTTGACCAGATTTGACCACATTTTTTCCAAATATAAAATTTGAAACTATATTTTTTCTGTTACTAGTAAGTTTCCCACTAGTAAGTTTGAAATTTTTTGAATTTTTTTGCCTCTAGATCTTGAAAGCCCCGTAACTTTTTTTCTGTTAGGTTTTTGAGGATTTTGAAAATGTTTAACGGGGTTCCCCCAATTAAATTCGGATGTAACTTTTCGAGTAGATGATTTTTCATATAAAAAACTTTTTAATCCGAGTTCGTATGCAAAAGTTATGCCCATTTTACAAATTCCAGAGAGATTTTGCAAATAAAGTCAAAATTCATATTTGTAAATTTTCCCAACAACTAGACCACATATCACATGGGAAACTTATTTTATTTTATTTTTTTGACATTTCCATCATTTTCTTTTGTTTTTACGAAAACTGAAAAGGCGGTCCAGGGGGGATAGAGTTTGAAAATGGGACCTTTAGTACCGGTTCGTGCCATGAACCGGTACTAATGCCTCAAAGCCCATTACTACCGGTTGGTGGCACCAACCGGGACTAA
>NC_057796.1:49563917-49564772 GCF_018294505.1 Triticum aestivum
GGTTGGTGCCACCAACCGGTACTAATGGGCATCGCACTCTTTAGTCCCGGTTCGTGGCACCAACCTGGACTAAAGGGCCCAGGTGAACCGGGACTAATGCCTTAGCCGCACGAACCGGGACCAATGCTCACATTAGTCCCGGTTCGTGACTGAACCGGGACTAATGTGAATATTGCCCTGTGACCAAAGCCCTGTTTTCTACTAGTGTTACGTCCCACTGTAAATTGTAAGACATATACTCCTTCAGTTTCTATGAATATGATATAATTTTTCATTTGTTAACCCCATGGAGAGTCCTCGAGCGACCGAACTTACTCATGCTACCCTTGAAAAATCTCACGTAGCATTTTTTTTGCGGGAACACCTAACATTAGATAATGATATCCTGGGGTGACATGTATATATAGGATCTGGCATTAGGTGAGATCATAGGATCAACACCAAAATTTCATATTTAGACAATCCAAAAAATTCTGATATTTTTTCAACATACCTGCGAGGTATGTTTACAACTCTAAAAAACAGCTCCAAACTCGGTCTACAGTAAGAGATTCAAAAAAGACAAATTTGACTATGAATAGTGTCGGCTGGGGGTGAATAGTATTTGATACTATTCACATCTGATTTTGTCTTTTTTGGTTCTCTAAGTGTACTTTGAATTAGGAGCTGAAATTTTTGAAGATTGTATATCAAACACAGATGTGTGTCTACAAAAAATTCAGAATTTTTGAACATGTTTTGAGTCTTCAAGAAATTGATCACATTGATCTCACCTAATGCCAGATCCTATACGAGTCTCCCACATGATATCCTCGCATGTTGCGCATGGCTTCTCGTATCCTAGACCCATACAAC